>NC_135497.1:168591036-168801036 GCF_052857255.1 Amblyomma americanum
AGAAGATGTACGTTCATCGTCTGTGGACACACCTGCAGGGCAGTACTATATCAGCGCTGCATTTAATCCGCTTAATCATCTACACAAGGACGCTAGCGAACCAGACCGTGTCCCCTTTCTTGAGGCAGGTCAGCGCTGAAAGTACTGCGCATCTCAGTGGGCTTAAAAGATGCTAGCATGGCGCGTTATGTAGCGTCCCGCAGGTCGCCGTGTCTTTGCTGAAGGAAACGCCTGTCGTGGAAGACAGGCGCAGCGGCTTCGCCTTACAAAATTAAAGCAGGGTAAGCGCATGCCTATCATGTTGTTGGAAAAAATTGGCTGGGGCTAAGCTAAGGTTAAGCCTGGATATCTCGAAGAGAGAAGGTTCGGTGATGCTTATGGTTTAGCTTATGGTTACGCTTTATGATTTAGCCTATGGATATGCTTACTGTTTAACTTATGGATATGCTTATGATTTAACTTATAGATATGCTTACGGTTCATCTTATGGTTATGCTTTATGATTTAGCCTATGGTAATGCTTACGGTTTAACTTATGGATCTTATGGATATGCTTTGGTTAGCTTATGGTTATGCTATACGTCTTCCTTGTGTAGTTATGCAAAATTGCTTATCAATAATATATACCATAAGTTATGCAGGATTATTAAACTTCTTTATTCATCATTGTTGGGCACATTGTCTTGCGATTTCCGTACAGCCAAAAACACAGCTCGATGATCAGAGTAGTAGCAAGCGGTTGTGGTTGAATGTTGAATGCGCACGCCTATTCTCTGGCAAGCGGTTATATAGTCGGCCTCCGCGATAAACACGCGCTTGCGGCGAACGTCAAACGATGACGCATAGCACGCGGCATTGGCCACCTGCGTCGCGCGTGGCGTCACGCGCTGCAGCGGCGAAAGGTCAGACGACGGAGTCGGCGGCGGCCACCTGCGCCGTGCGTGACGACACTCGTGCTCCGACATACGCCGGCTCGCGCGAAGCGCGGTGTTGACTAGCATAGTGAAGATTTTAGCCTCAAAAGTACATTCCGGATGGCACTTTTCTTCCCAGTGTAGTGCCATGTCACCACAGTCACACTTCACGATGCGAAATTCATTCGCTGGAAGGGACGCTAAATTTGCCTGTCTGACGCCCGTATTGTACAAGTAGTTTACTTCTCCGGAGGCAGGCAGTGGCACGCGCACTCGTAAAAAAGACGAACAAAGAACAAAACTGCCATTAGGTAAGTGTGACGCCATAAAAAATATCAAGTCTTGTACAAGGCAAACCAATACGAAACCAGTTGAGCAAATTGCAAAACAGGGGTTCTATGGTTGCGTGCCAGTCCCCTGTTTTCCCGCAATCTGCGCTTCTTTCCGTAGCGCTTGGCAATTCCACGTTTTTTTTTTGTGCGAAAACGTAACATTTTAAACAATATATCACTCATCCATTGTAAGGGGCACTTTTTCCTCGGCAGAATACTATCCGCAAACTTGAAAGCGAACCGCCACCGCCACGTATACGTTCGCGCGAGCGCCGCCGGCTGCCGATTTACACAGTGGACCGATGGTGCCGCCCCTGTAGGTCGATCTCTCGGTGGGTAGAGGGCTCCAAATTAATTTCGACTGCCTAGGGCTCTTTAGATTGTACTGACATCCCACAGCACACAGGCGTTGTTGCATTCTGCCTCCATCAAAATGCGGCCGCCACAGCCGGGATTCTATCTGGCGACCTAAAGCTTCGCAAGTGAACAACATAGTCGCTATACCACCGCGAGTACGGAAAGGAGAAGAAAAAAAGATTTTTGCCTTGTTGAGACCAAACTGATTAATTTATGTTGCGGGATCGTCAGGCACTGACTCATGTTAGGCGCAGTCGGCAACTAGAATGCGAATATTACGTGTTATTGTTTGTTATCTGTTTGTTCGAAAGAGCAGGGATATGAACTGCGTATTGGCGAAACGTCCGAAAAGACGCAGTAGACGTGCAAGTTCGTCTTCTGAGGCACCGCGGTCTGAGATGCCGCGTGAGAGCGGTCAACGACACAGGCATCTGGTAATCTTTAAATGTTCATACTATGCGCTCATGGAGCAGGAAATTAAAAGTTCGGTTCTTTTCTTCACCGCTTCAGAAAAAAACTCAAGAAGAAGCTCATCGCCTTGGAGTCTGCACCGGTTAGACGTCGAGTTTTGCGCTTTCAGCAGGGCGAAGACGTTCAGCAATTAACCTTAATTAGCTGCCTTCAGTTACTAAATATAGGAATGTTGGCGCTTATATGAGCTGCCTGCTAGAATACTGCATAGTTTCATCCTCGCAGAACTTATCGCGTTTTTTTTTAAGTGCACATTGCGAAAAGGCTATAGGACACGTGTATGTTTTTTTTTTCCTGAAAGCTCTTCCATCAAAGTAATCAAGCAGTAATTTCACATTTGCAAAGGCACTTTCAAAATATATTCTTAGCGGGGCTCTCACTGCCCAGTGTCCAGCGTTTTGTAGTTACAAATTTCCTCCGCTCCTACATTTAATGGGGGCATATGCAGAGAGGAATTCATGACGCATGCAGCGCGAACGTACCCAGAAGTTCTGTAGAAGCGCATTTTTCAACGGGAAGTTGTTTATGAACGCAATTTTTTCATGTATGTTAAGATCCAACTATAATAATCAATATATGCGCAGACCTCTCCTCGGCAGGCTCGCATTTTTTTGCTATCGTAAAAAATGTTTCCAATTGGTTTGCTATGGCAGTCTTAACTACTCTATGCGAGCGATGAAAAAACTTTAAAAGAAAGATTTTGTTATGCATCGGAAAGATGGACGATTACCTTCAATGTTTCCATAACACGACCTTAATTATTCCGCACTTGCCTCACAATACCCCTGTCACACGGCTAGTTTCAATGCCCATCGAGTCGAGGGCCTTCGAGATTCTCAATCGCCATCGAACTCGAAGGAGTTGTGTCACTGCTACACGGCAAATCTCAATGGCCATTGAAATGGTTCTCGTGTCTCGCGCCAAGCTTGTGTGGCGCCACAATAGGTACTTTGGATTTTGCAAAATTAACAAGAATATTTGATACATGTATACTAAATGCTTAAATACACGCATACGCGCACGTCGTTTAAAGCCCTTTTATAAAAATTGCACGTACGCGACGGACAGATGCAGAGGCCGCTGTAGCCACTCTAATACAAGACGAGCCAAAACCAAGCCAATCCAACTGCGTCGGAGCGCTGCTTCGTCAGGCTTAACACCTGTGAAATCGCCTTGATATCTGAAAAACAAAAGCTGTTTGTCTCTTGAAACTACATGCGAGGGTAAGAATGGGCAAATCGAAGGCGAATACAACAGTTTAGAACACGATATTGCTTTTAGGGATTAGCGACGAAGCTGTTATCGCTGTGAAGCGGGCGGGCAGGGCGCCGCCATGTTGTCAACGCTAAGTGCGCAAGCAACGCAAAGACCGCAACGCAAAATTAATGCCCGTAATGCGCTTAAAACCAGTCTGATACAATTTTATAATTATTGTACACCCTGCTTGCGTTAAAGTTTAGGCGAATAATGTTTGTTCATGCTTTTGTGCCGTGAATGTATCGTGTATGAAAGTGCGCTTGGCACCGCTCGAAGCAACGCTAGCAACCTTGGGCAGCGCTCGAAGGCCCTCGAAATCTTGATGCAGTTCCGCGCTGCTCCGCTGACTCGATAGACTATTGACTCGATGGCCATTGAAACTGCCCGTGTAGTAGCGCTCGAACGCCTTTGAGTCGATAGACTATCGGTTCGAGGGCCTTTGAAATGCCCGTGTGACAGAGGTATAAAATTGATGTCCAAAAATCCTGGACTTGGGGACGTAACATTAGTACGCTCTGTCGCATCGGTGATGAGATTATTGACACGAAACAAAAAAGGGAAGAGGACTGCCCACTCCTTTCTCTTTCGCGTATGCTTCGAGTCGTAGTTTCCGGCTTTCGTTTTTCATCAGTGCTCAGTACTCGCATGGTAGGACCCGCGCGTGTTCTAAGAAGGAAACATAGCTATTCGTCCAACACCTGCTGAATAATCGCTAACGCTTGTAAACACCTTCGCACAGCGTCTACGCAACTTACGAAGCGTCACCAAAGCTTTTCCCCGCATATATTGTTTTCTCCGGGCTGACGTCTTTCCTTCCTTTCGAGGTCGTGCCTGCGGAGGCGGATAAAAACTGCTATCTCAGAAAGTCGACGTTGCTCCACTGGGAAGTCTTCAGCCCTGAAAGTAAGCAAGCTTGCGTTTGCTCAGTAGATTAAGGCCATTTCGCCCAAGCCGGCGGCTAAGATTGAGGTCAGGCCATGTTGATATTTTTTCGACAAACATGCATGAAGTTTGTAAATGAGGCAATGCATGAGAAAATGCAGTTCCTTTTATATTGTATCATTTTTGTTCGTTTTCTTCCAAATCAATGTAATTCATAGAATAGGAGAATGCTTAAAATATCATCATGATGTAGTTGTTGTACGTCGTACGGCATAGATTGTGAGGATTGTCATAGCAGTTTCTAACCTTTTTGTCTGATGACTTTACCTTGATTTCTATGTGAACCCGCGTTTGCACAATAATGCCGTTACTGCCGCACGAAGTCGAGTACAATAATTTTCGGTATAAAGTCCACATCCGGTTTATAGTCCGCAGAGCTCAATTTTGACTGAGAACATTTTTTTTACCAGAATCTCAGCGCCCGGTATGTAGTACACACCCAGTACATAAAATCGCTTTAGGCATTTCAATCTACATTGGGGAATGTATTGAAAAAGAACTTTCTGTGTAGTCTGCAAAGCCCAAGTTTTAAACTCTTAAGCATATATTACCCGCGTGTTGTATACCGGAATTTACGATATGTCAGGCGCCAATTTCAATATTTGAATTTCTGAATCAACAGAACTGATGACGCAGACTTGGTACTCAGCGACTGAACCAGTCCCACACAGTGTCAACGACCCCTTTTTTGTGAAAAAACTTGAGGCAGGGATGGTCACCTGCAGGTGTTTCTAATACCAGAACCTGAAATTGTATTCTCCGGATAAGCAAGCTGAGATGGTGTCTCTCGGTTAATAAAGGAAGTCGCGGCGCGAAGACGGGATTACCCAAAGTTAGAAACAACCTTGTCATCATCTTCCATAAGACTGGCAAGCCACCTCTGGAAAATTATTGTACTTCCCATCCGCGCTGGCTAACTGTGTGGAAGTGATGAAAATAAGGCCCTCTTTGAGCATCAAAATACCTAACCATTCGACAGCTGTCTTCCAGCATAGCTCTACATCCAGCGACAACGTCTTCGATATTGAAGCATCTACGAAGCATCAAAAGAAAACGTTTTATTTACACAAGCGCTTTTCTGCGGCCCCATTTTCGCAAATGCCGTTCTTTTCGTAAAGTGGAGTTGTTGGACTTAACAGATCTATGGTGTGCGTACGACTGTTATTGTACCTTGGACTAGATCCACCCTGTACGATTTCTCGCCTATCTGACCAGTAAGGAGGCGGTTGTAAATATCAGGGCTGAGTAAGTATTCCTCCTCTATTCTTTGTTTTGGATTGGAATAATGGTTTCGGCCACTGGCCTAAATTTCGGTGTCGATAAGAAGCTCATATATTTGAAAATGTTGCCAAACTTCGAATCCGTGCAATTTTCAGCAGTGGAGTGCTCTCTTATCGCAACGCAGGCGAACCGCACGATAATAAAAGTTTTTTTGAACCTTGCAATGCCCCGGCTCAAAAATGTGGGTTAAAAACCCTGAAGTGTAAGCACTTCCTTGTTAACGGCTCCTAGAGTGTAGAAAAGAAAAAAAAACTGGTCGATTTTCTCGTAGTATTGAAGGAATTTGGGATATTATTGTGCACAATGTCTATAATTCAGCAAGCGCGAGAGCGCGAAACCAAACTTGCAGATTTATTGCGAAGCATAGTTTCGTAAGAATAAAGGTAGCAAATTAGACTAACCTCTGAGGAGGGAAAAACGATGACACTGCGCAAATATAACCAGGCACGTGCAATATATCAATAGACGACAAAATGCTTTAAATTGTTTAATTGTAAAGGTTGAATGTTTCCGACAGTGGTCTTCTACCATGTCACCTGCATCTCAGACAGCTGACATTTGTGTGCGTCTGTGTGTGGGAAGGGGGGGGGCAGTTTTTCGCCCTGTACTAGCGCTTCGCGGATGCAGCGTATTCGCTCGCTAACCGCGGACGGGTTCGTGCTCGAGGGAACAAAGGGAGGGACGATAAACCGTGAGCGCTCATATGCTCTTTATTACACTTGCAAACAACACACCGAGCAGGCCAGCTAGCTTCAAAGCATCAAAGAGGCATTCCTCGGAAGCAGAAGGCTACTTAAGAAGGGCTTCCGACTTGCAGGCTGGGGCGAGACTTCGGCAGTATCGGCGACGAACGTTTGCACGCGCCGAGAATGGCAGCCGGGTCTCCCCGTGCGCTCCGCATCCATTGGGCAAATCCATCTCCGGGCATTTGCCGGGTCAGTTGACGAGAGCGCGCGTTTGCTGCGCTCGCTACGCTGCCGGGTACCAGAAGCCTGCGGCGGCGGGGTGTCACGGGCCCTCCGTGCGCCTGCCGCGGGAGGCGACGATGAGACGAGAGCGTGCGGCTAAAACCACGGCTGAAACCGCTGGCCGGAACCCCAAGAGACTCGTATCGGCTTCGCGGAATTCTGCGTAGCCTTCGAAGGGGCGCTCCCATTGCTGCTTCCACTTCCCCATGTGGGAGCTTAACCCTCGCTCAGCCGACTCTGTTTCCACGCATGTTCGTCGGCCGCGTCGAAACGGAGGGGGATACCGGCTTTCGACACGTTATAAGCTTTGGTTTGAGGAATTTGAAGGGAAGTGTTGCTTGTGGGATATTGGAACGTGTTCAGTGCTGGTGAGTAGAAAAACCCGTAATAGACTGGGTTGAAATAAACAAGTTTTCAGGCGTGACTATAAAGGACACCAAAATGACGCCGCTCAACGCGACGCCACATCAGATGAAACTGCATAAGATGCTCATAAGAGAGAGCCAGAGAACATATGGCAGGTTCTCTCAGATCATGAATCGCAGGTTACCAGTATCCCTCAAGAGATAAGTGTACAACAGCTGTATCTTACCGGTACTCACCTACGGGGCAGAAACGCGGAGGCCAACGAAAAGGGTCCAGCTTAAGTTAAGGACAACGCAGCGAGCGATGGAAAGAAAAATGATAGGTGTAACGTTAAGAGACCGGAAGCGGGCAGAGTGGGTGAGGGAACAAACGCGGATTAGTGACATCCTAGTCGAAATCCAGAGGAAGAAATGGGCTTGGGCAGGGCATGTAATGCGGAGGCAAGATAACCGCTGGTCCTTAAGGGTAACAGAGTGAATTTCAAGAGAAGGCAAGCGTATCAGGGAGCGCCAGAAGGTTAGGTGAGCGGATGAGATTAGGAAGTTTGCAGGTATAGGATGGGCGCAGCTGGCAAAGGACAGGGTTAATTGGAGAGACATGGGAGAGAAGTTTGCCCTGCAGGGGGTGTAGTCAGGCTGACGTTGAAGAGAGAGCCCGCGAGAAGTTCAGTAGAAGTCAGATTAATTATTGCAGAGCGTAACATGTATAAAATAGAATCGTAAAAGTGCTCAGAAGTGCATGACAAAGAAAGACGGACGCACAGTGCGCTTATTTCCGTCTGACTTTATTCGTATGGGGAAGCGGTATTTTTGCCTTAGGCGTTGACTTGCGCATGCTTACTTTGGTTTTGCAGTGAGCGGTAAACGCTGAATATTTTTGTTCTTTTTCGCCTCCTTCTCTTCATCGAGCACCCCCTGATCCACACTTCAGAACAGGGGGTAAGGGTAAGTTATATAAATCGCGACTGGGCTACACTTACCCCTTCCATGCTACATGTATAACCCACTTATTATGAAGGCTGATTCAGTTGCAGTGGTGGTCCTTTTTTTTTGCGTCCACTAAATTCTTCTTAAGAATACGACTTAAGAAAGATTTCTGGACGCCGTTTTCCTCATCTCCTTGTAACTTTTCGCTTTTCAAGCCATATCGTAACAAAACGTGTATTTTTTGCACCTGGAACAAAAGCGTTTTTCTTTCAGTCCCATACAAGGACCCCGCCAGTAAAAACCTGGCTGAACAAAAACGGTTTTTACGTGCCGTGAGGAATGACCTGTTTTCTTGAAAGAAGGCAGAAGATAATGAACATGTCTTCATTCCCAATATTAACGCGGTATTATTTTGTATCCTCTTGCAATTCACAATTAAGGATTTCGCACTTATTTCGCATGGTATTACGTTTCTGCCTGCCAAAGACGGCGCGATCCCGTTAGATATCATATTCATGCTTGGCTGATATGCAGTGTGCCGTAGTGCAATAGATTTTTAGCCACTGGCGCCCCGGAACCTAATCTGTATATGAATATTTTGTGAAGCGTTTTGTAAAAATCCATTATGTTCAGTAAACAGCCTGAGGCGATGAAATTGTATTGCGGTTTAGAAACCTAACACAACTGAAAAGGTTGAAATGTTCGCACCCAGCTAAGAGTGCTGCAGTTTTGTGAATAATCACCAGAGTAGAATAGAAGGAACGAAATATATATTTCTTTCTTTAGCTGTTGCTCTCTTTGGATGAATGGTTGCACCCTTACGTTGCTCACTTCGGACGAAAATTTGCATCCTAAGGTATGAATTGTAGCAGACAGAGTCTACTGTTAGTCTCTGAGGTTAGTCTCGAGAAATTATAATGGCTGTGGCAACACTGTTAGTCTCCGAAAAAAACAAATTTTTCGTCCCAAAGGACGAACAATTTTCTAAAGTTTGACGGACTTGCCATCCTGTCTCGTGCTGTGTCGCGCGATTCAACCCTTTGGTTGGCCATGCGGTCCGCGATCTCCCTAAGCTGCGCAGTCACGCGTGTGTTGTCGTTGCTTTGCGCACGCGGCTCCGCAGTCCGCTTCCGAGCGCTGAGGCAGGGCTGTGGGTTGTAATGAGGTTTTGGGGTTAGTTCAGTGTTCTTCAATGCAGCTGACTTGGTAATGAACATTGTGCTCTCAATTATCTGCGTCTTCCTTCAGAGCGAGAGCGCATACGCGCGGTGAACGCTTACGGTACTTTCAGCTTGCTCTTGCCCGAATTCGCCCTTCATTTTTAAGCAACGTCATGTACTGCCGGAAGGCGGGATTTTTGTCTAATGCTTTTATGATCGAAAAAGAGAATGTGCTTTCTTTTTGAAGGACTTCGCGTGTAGCGGTAACTGGCACTATGCGTTAGGCGCGCTAGGCCCGGGCACCAAGAACCTGTTGGAAGAACAGATTTTGGGCATGTCTGTCTACAGAATGTCAGACGGGCGGAAGCGTCCTGCCGAAGGAGATGCAGCGGAGCAAAACTTACACATCCTTAGCAAGCAAACCCGAATACTGCACTCGCAATCCATGCGACAGCTATTCGGTAGCCGCCCGGACTCCACGTCCGAACTGAGAGGAGACGACACCTTCCAATCGGTCCCCATGCCCCAGCAGGAAGAGTGGTAATTGTCAGTAACGGTAGTAATGACCCCGAGCTCGTTATACAAATTTTGCGAGTTCCCAGAGACCATGGGGTGGTCGCGGTGTACCATGACAGTAAAAAACTCACCACGTGGGGATACGCCATGAGAAAGACGCAGCTCAATTGTGACACGGAGAAAAGATCCGCGGGCGTTTTCACGAGCGTGTCGCGCCTTCCCGTCATTGCCCTTACCTTTACATGCCAACGCAAGTTTCGATAGCCCGCACCACACCAAGGCGCTGAAAAGCTTCGTAAAGGTAACGCGCCACAGCCTGTGCACTCCGTGGAAGATGGACTCCGGTGGTGCAACCCGTCAACGCTCTGACATGCTTTTTCACGGCGTAGCGTGCATAGGGCTAAATGCGCACGTAGACACGGGAATGTTCCGCGTGACGTAGGCTGCCAGTGGCAATCTTATGAAGGCTAAGTCCGTTCAGCCGTTCAGCGAGACGGACCAAGTGGCGCTGGCGAAGCGTTGCTGGGGCTTATAAATAACACCGGGCACGGAGGAAGAGCAGAGTGACGACTCGACGGACGTGTGTACAAACATAGGTGCACGGCGGCACAACTTTTCCAACGACTTTGTTGGCGTAAAAAACACGAGTCCTCGCCTGACAAAATTTGTGAACCAGTTTCTTTTCTAGGGCCGCGTGGATACACCAATTCTAAACTATGAGCACACGTTTGAAAACACCTGGCTGCGTCTGGGACACAACTACGACTGTGGCAACGCGTTTTACACGCGCACTGCCCTCCCCTAACAGCGCAGTGCACATGCTTTGTTACGAGCAGTCTCTCGCACATGGAGGCAAGATCCGACCATGGATCCGACCGTCGACCAGATAATGCGCCTTCGCACTGCCGATCCACGCGCCAAGTACTTGGGCTCATTAGAGGTTGATTACTTCCGCCAGAGACTAAGCCCCATGGCAATTGGTAAAACGCAGCCCAGCTTGGGCTTTGGCATACTAGCGGTACCGAAATCGAATAAAGACGACCCAGGCTGCGCGGACAAATTTCAGGATGTGGCGGCATTTCTCCAAGTGGACACTCATCTAGTCGTTCACAGGGACATTTACATCGTAGCTGCACACCGCGTCATGCCTCCCTAAACGAAGGCCCCTACCTGCGGCACACAAAAGCAAAGATCAAAGCGGCCACAAGCAGCCTGACGTGCCACGGGCGCTTCACGCAGCTGTACCAAACTGCCGCCGAGGTTATTGAACACGAGAAAGAGTTGGCAACCACCGCCGCAGAGCAAATTAAACCACCGGTTGCAAGCAGCTCTAAGCACGTCACGGCAAGATCGATCACAGTACCCTCTGGGCCGCACTGAACGCTTTATTTCCTACTACTCCTCTTGTGCCCTTTCGTCTGCAAGTATTGACGGGAAAAGGAAGCAGCACCACTGTCTGAAGGGCTTCCCCGTCGGTGCATACAAATCTTCGCGTGGCTGCACAAAAGCAAAACATTGGTATTTGCAGTCGATATACTCTTTTCAAGAGATGAATTTAAAAATATTTAAATATATATATATATATATATATATATATATATATATATATATATATATATATATATATATATATATATATATATATATATATATATATATATATATATATATATATATGTTTCCAAAGGGGGACCTAGTACGACAACTACAGAAGCTTGGCAGTGGTAGGAATAGCAGCAGCAACAACGGCGGCGGCGGTACACTACGTCCGCGGCTGTTCGTACTTTCAAGTTTCATCCGGTTGTAAACTAAATATCCGTCCTGAACCGACAATTACTTTTCTTGTATAACTATTCACACTTTTACTTGCAGCGCCTTAGGGGATATAAAACAGGGTCCCTGTAGACGAGTCAGGACACGGACCTTCGCCGTCTCCACCCCATACGTGGTCTCTCTGCTGCACTGTCTGACCGAACCTAGGTGAGTACATCTCGAGAACCGTTGGCCGTATGGCCCCCCTATTTTTTTAAAGATAATAATGTTCCCCTGCGAATTTTGCTCTCTCACAATACTATCGTGCTATATGAGGAAAAAAATGACTTTACAGCGGCAATTTACTGTTGTGCGTGCGTGCGTGCGTGCGTGTGTGCGTGTGTGTGTGTGTGTGTGTGTGTGTGTGTGTGTGTGTGTGTGTGTGTGTGTGTGTGTGTGTGTGTGTGTGTGTGTGTGTGTGTGTGTGTGTGTGTGTGTGTGTGTGTGTGTGTGTGTGTGTGTGTGTGTGTGTGTGTGTGTGTGTGTGTGTGTGTGTGTGTGTGTGTGTGTGTGGTGTGTGTGTTGTGTGTGTGTGTGGTGTGTGTGTGTGTGTGTGCGCGCGTGTGTGTGTGTGTGTGTGTGTGTTAGAATACAAATTAAAAAAACACCAGTTGTTAACACTGGGCAACGGTCCGCGGCGTACTGTATCACTTCGCTTGCCAGTCATAAAAGTAAACGTAATCAACTTTTCAATATCTGACTTTATTAAACAAGCCAGGTATGAAAAGTTTAAAACTCATAACTTTTTTCTTGTGATTAGCTTCTCTTTTAGGTGAGAAGTTTTAACAACGGACTACTTTTTGTCGTGGTGGAATTCTGTGCGCCGGTCGTGAATGTGGGTGGGATTTCATTGCAGACTTAAGTTGTATTCGACTATAGGATGGAGGGAAAGAGGAAGAGGTGCGACACGGATCGGACAGTGACACGTCTACCGAAGCAAAGGAGGCACCACTGGCCTATATTTTTTAGCTATTTTTCTGTGACCCTGAGCATATTTCCAGGGACGGCCTCCAAACTGCACTCGCTGAGGCAAACAAGACGGTTCTCGTGAATTCAATGAAACTATGGAAGGCTCTGAGCCAATTGAGCAAGGGTCGGATAGTGTAAAAGACGCAAACTTACCCTAGTCAGGAGCAGAATCATCAGGAGTACAAGAGGATATGCAGTCCATTATCCAGTGTGGGCCTACAAGCTACACCGCGTTCCGAAACGAAGAAAAATTGCGCACAACGTGTTTCCACCAGAGCTACGATTGTAAAGCTGAGAACCTTTGTCGTGAACTTATTAGACGGTTCGCAATCAGCCCCACTTGTTACGCAGTTGATGAAGTCTCCCTCTACGTCAGCGACACAAGCATTCCTCACCTACTCGTAATTCACGACTGCAGCTCGTCAAATGGCTCATGCGGATGCGTTGCATTCCTTCGCCTCGTGAAATGACCAAACCGCTCGTCAGTTCGGTCTACAAACGCAACACGCAGGGACTTCTTCTATCTCACCTAATATATGTTTAGCGAACCCAGAATATAGGTATAGTTTTAGGTGGGAGGGCAAGACAGGGGTGGCGACTGGGGCGCTGAAGCTGTGAGACACACACACAATTCACGAGTAAAGAACACGTCACACACAGGAATTTTGAATACACTTCTCTCACAGCTTCCGAGTACAACTGCGTGCAGTGACGGCCGCAAAGATGCCCCAGATAATAAAAACGCGGAGCGAATACGCACACAAAAGGGTCAGGGCATAAGAACACGTACCAACAGGAAAGCGGAAGAGCAATCTACGACTGGCTCAGGCAGAACCCCGTATCGCCACTGAGCAAAACTGTGCGCACGCCAAAATGGCTGTCCGACCCCGATATGAGCTTGACCTGACTGGAAAACAAGCATCTGCAGCACTCGATTTACGTCCTAAACGACGAGCTATGGATTTGGACCACGCTTGACTGCATCGAAATGTATTGCAACGCCGGGCCCCTCTTTGATGCACCGAACGGGAACGTGGCAGCCTACTGGATGGGCGTGAACGAGTAGTACGCTGCAATATAGGAACTGCTCGCATTCCAGTTTGAGCACGACCACGAGGATATTCACACTTTGTAAGCAGTTTGTACGCCCTGGTGGTGAAGCACATCCCCAAGAACTGTGGGACACAATTCGCAGCTTTTAGCAGATTTTCCAACTCTTCTCTGCAAGACACAGTGGGCCGCCGCATTCTTGTGTGGAACGGTCCAAACTGCGAATCAACCGCGTTCGGCAAGGTAAAGAAAATTTTCGGGGGCGACGTGGACTCGGTGGCCGTCAAGTGCCTCCAGGACCAGACCATCTCCTGCACGCTGGCAATCGCCCTCCCAAACAACGGGGTGTTCCCCACGGACGACGCCTCTAACCACTGCATGTTCCGCTATCGATGGAAGCCCTTCCCCGCCCTGGAGCACTACGACAAGACCCACCTATTTACCTTAATTGATTTGCTTCATAAATACGTCACGGGCGGTGACTATGTAACCACTCGGGCCTCGGTTCAGCCACATTAAACTTTCTTCCGGAGTGCTTGGCCAATGCTTCGTATTTTACTACGACACCAGCATCCACAAGTCTTGTCCTCATGTTTTGTAGTAACACACACAGCTAAATAACACATGTGCCGTAGTAACACACGGTCTCGCGTTTTAATACGACACCCACGACGACAAGTCTTGTCCTCATTATCCACGCGTGCCAGCCGCGAAATCTGCGCAAAACATGCAGCAGACGGTGTGACATACGCAGGACTCGGTAACGTCAGCAAACGTGGTAGTTGCCAGACAACCAAGCTGTTCACAAAGAAACTAAACAATTAATTTTGAAAGCATTCTTCTCTCCAATGAAGCTCAAATTTTCAGAAACTGTAGCGCGACATAGGATGGGTAAGATGAAATAAAACAATTTATGCTCCAAAATTGGGTGCTATGGCCCTGTAGCCGGAAAGGGTCTTTTTTTAACACAGGTATTTTGCAGTGTTTTACACGCCTTTTCACGAACTACTACGCTTTTATTCCTGTGAGGAAAAACGCTAGAGACCCCCCCCCCCCCCCACACACACACACACACTACACTTTTTTTTTCTGTGGTGAACGGCACAGTAAACGAGGGGCACAGGCCCTTGGGACACCGCAGAAAATGTTGCTCCTTAGTCATATTCGTTTCTTGCACTTCTGGTGACAAGCATGCACTCATTTCTTCGATGCGGTAAGAGTAGTTATTCTTAAATTCAGTGTATTTCTTCTTTAAATTCGTTCAAACGAATGTTGCATGAAATTATGAGGCACTTCGCAGTCACCAATGGACGTATCGCCATGGGCAGCACTGGCAGCGCTTGCAGCCTCGGTTGCATTTGTTGGAGTCTTCTGGGTACTGAAGAGAAAATACGACCACAGCTTCTTCCGGAGGCACGGGATTCCGGGTCCGAAGCCAGAGCTTCTCTTGGGGAACTACAAGCAGCTGGACAAAGATCGGATCAAGGTATCCATCAGTGTGTGTCGTAACAGTACCGCAGCAAAGACTACGATATCGAAACTAACCTTTGAGGTACATAGTAGAAGACCACCTGCCCCACAAAAACTAAGGGAATTTTTCCGAGGGTAGACAATGACATGTAATGTCATGTAATGTCTCAACCGAGACCTTTGAGGAAATAAATAAATAAATAAGCAGTCTTGTATTTTTGAGTGCCTTTTCACGCAAGATCTTTTGTATAATAAGTTTAAATGCCGATACCATTACGTGATTGTCTGGGCTGAACGCAGGTAATTTCTGACGTTTACTCTCTTAAACGTTACGATTTGCGGAAGTAAGTGTTCTGTAATTTTGTCTCGATTTCATGACTTAGATTCAATTGCTATAGGACTAACGAGGTTAGCGTGCTCTTGAGTATTTTTCTGCACTCTGTATTGAAGTTATTTGCATTTTCCAGAAGCTTTTTGCTAGCTAGGATCTGTAGACTAAAGCCATACACTCAGTGCCTTGTTAGAATTGTTTGGAATGTGCTGTGAAAGTCTTGCGTTTCTTTTAATTATTTCGTTTGCCGCATTCCACGTGCCACGCGTGCCAATCCAAACTACACTTTTCGGTTTTGTGTACACTGGCAAGTGACATGTCGAAAGCGATGCCTTTTCGTGTCGTCACATGATCCCGCAGCTACCCACAGGTTTGCGCTGTTATAACTCATTCGCTACTGTTAAAATTAAAATAAGCTGACAAAATGTTTGAACGTGCCATCTGAAAAAGACAAACCACTGTTCGTTCTCCGTGCTGTTGGTCTCCATGTGATCTCATTCCTTCAGTTTTTTTCATCACCACCGGTGTCAGGGCTACTTCACGTCTGCAAATTCACAGATGAAAAAGTGGTGAAGTAAAAAAAGTGTGTGTGTGTTTGCGGGGGCGGGGGGGGGGGGGGGGAGTCATTTAGCCGGGTAGACTTCCTCGATACAAGGCAGCACATTCAGCGAGCGCCACCTAGAAAAAAAAAGGCCTCTGCGCCTCGCACGTCTCCATTGACGTCACGCACCTTGCCCGGTTTACCATATCAGAGCACGAATCTAGAACACAGGGCTCAAGAAGCGGCCGTAAGAAGCAAGCATCCTGTCTTGCCTTGTCGGGTAAGCTCGGGTTGGTTCGGAGGAGCATCACGCAGCTGTAGCCAATGGGAGGAAGCTCGGGAAAGTTCGGGGAAGCATTGCGCCAGCTGTAGCCAATGGGATGAGAAGAGGCGAAGAATTAACACATGCTTTCACACGTCTACTGGGTTTTATTACTGGGTTTCAGGAGACGTAAAGAGGCCTTTTCTTTCTAAGAGACACTGATTCAGCGCGCACCGATATTGGGCGGTTATTATCAACCATGCTCCTCTGTTTCATTCTCTTTTTTTTTCTAAGTTATCATTTCCACTGTCGTAGTTTCCGCAGTTAAGTTAGAACAGAAAGTTTCATTATGGACTTGTGGCTATTAATAACTTTTGGCTTTTGCGCTTGCCTCTAATGAAATCATTTTTGAAACGTCTCAACGGCAATGCATACCTACCAATTTTCAATTTTTTTAAACTGTAGCACTGGAAACCAGTGGAATGTTTCTACTAGCCTCAATTTGCTTCACTTTTACTGATGTTCTTAATAATTTTAGCCGATCGTGCACGTTCTGCAATTAATAACAGGCGCTGGCAAGATAAGTACCTTCCCCGTTAGTTAAAATACAACTTCGCACAGTCTCTTGTCAGAGCTTGCTGCCTATAGCGACAGGCCATCGCAAGCATCTCTTACTGTTGCCTTTTTTATGACTTAAAAGGGAACGTTCATTTTTACTTCTTCGTACTAATTGCTCGGTTTTTCTGGCCATTTGAACAGGTGATGGATAGATGGGTTAAGCAGTACGGCAAGGTTTTCGGTTTCTACATGGCCGAAATTCCGTATGTGATCATCAGCGACGTGGAAATGATCAAGGAGTGCTTCGTGAAACACGTGCACGCATTTCACGAAAGACCGCCAATGCTGATACCAGTGGAGCCTCTTTTGAGCAGCCTGCTGTACGTCACGGGTAAGTACGCTGTTGCAAGAAGCTCGCAAAAGCACCTTCAGCTATCGTTTTTGCGCGTGAATTCTGTTTAATATAGTTAGCTACGCATTTACAAAAACCAAGTCTCCATGGTCTAAATTTTATGAACGCATGTTTGATACTGCTCTGAAAGGCAAAACAAGCTTGGTGCCCCGTAACCCTGCATCTATGTTAAGTGAATACTTGCAAGAGCCCGCATTAATTATGAACACAAAGTATGTACCGAGAAGGAAAGGGCGGAGCTTGCAGCCACAGACTTGTGGTGAAACGGTAAGAGGTTTAGACGAGTGTCTCTTTTCACTTCTTTGCGTATGTCCCGCCGCGGTGGCTCAGTGGTTATGGCGCTCGGCTGCTGACCCGGCAGACGTGGGTACGACCCTGGCCACGGAGGTCGAATTTCGGTGTAGGCGAAATGCTAGAGGTCCGTGGACTGTGTGGTGTCAACCGCATGTTAAAAAAGTCCGGCTGGTCGAAATTTTCTGAGCCCTTCATTACAGCGTCCTTCATAGCCTGAGTCGCTTTCGAACGTTACACCCCCATAAACCCAAACCCAAACCCAAACTTCTGTGCATAAACCAAGATTTTCAATGGTTCCCAAGGCTGCCATGCTCGCTAATTGATTTTGCAGTACTGCTAGTGCAGTATCCGCAGCGCTCCAACTCTCTGGAGGCGGAGTAAAACTTTCATACTCAACATTTAAAGATTTTAAATGCCAGGGGTGCTGCTAGAGCTCAAAAACTCGGACTAGCAATGAATTTGGGAACGCTTTAAAAGGACGATTGGTTAGCTGAGAAAGAATTTCATATTTCGACATTTCTTGCAAACTGAATTGCGCTTTTGGCCCATTAAAGTAAACCATAGTCCCATTTTGGATAATAGAAGGAAATCATTATTCTGCATACCTAGCCTGCGCGGGGGTATTAGCATAGTCCGAATGTGCGCTCAATTTCTCAACTTCTGTCCCGTCAAATCTACTGACCGGGGGAAACACGCCAACTTGGCATCTTCTGTTGTGTCAAAATTTTTAACATGTAGCGAAGAATTGTTGGCCCACACAGTACCGAAAAAAAGAAAGAAAGAACGAAAGCAACTCTCCATGACTTTGACTGCTTGCGTACGACGGATTGCCACACTTCGTAACGGTGGAGCAGCTGAACACGTTCGCGAACGTTCGGATTGCTCAATTTCGAGACGATGCAGTCTGCGTAAAATGACGCTGTCGTCTGCACGTCATACTGTTTCTGTAATTCTGTGGTGCAAGATAAACCTTGTTTCACCCACAGGAAACCGTATATACGTTTAAGCTATCTAGAGATGAAAATACACGAAGTTACTTTCTGTCAACGTTGTGTTCTCTCGCACAACATGCAGAAAGTGCATGCGAGAAAGAGCGTATTTCACGAGATTTTTGTGGCTGTCTCATCTTGATGCACACAGATACGCAGTCGATTTTGTAGATGAACAAACAGCAGTGGTCGTAAATAAGCTCTTCTGACTTTTTTGCAGGAGATAAATGGAAAAAAGTGCGCAGTGTCGTGAACCCGAGTTTCAGCTCCACTAAAATGAAGCTCATGACACGAACGATTGTTGGCTGCTGCGAGACGACGCTGGAAGTCATCAGTGATCACGTAGCGGATGGAAAGTTTGTTAACATGACGAAGTTATTTAAGGGCTTGTCCCTGGACGTCATATCCAAGTGCGCCCTTGCTTGGGAGGTAGGTATACTTATAATATGTTGGTTGATATGTTCGTGTTCTACGACAAACAAAAAATACTGAGCACCCAGAAAACTTTAGTCACATGTGTAACCTACTTAAAAACTTGAGACGTGATGCAAGACGACAATGTAGTGCTTACTGGGAAAATGAGCGCCGATAGCTAAAATAGTGCATGTCTGTTGGAGTTCAAATTATCGACATGATGAGAAATGCGGTCCCTTGTAGCGTTTAGTACATTTAAGTGCAGAGTTTGGTGACATGCTTGACAAAGCAGATGTTTTTGAAATGAATTTATAGATCACGGGCATCATTTTTTTTTCTTCAGAATACAAAGCATTCTTTAAGACGCCGCTAGGTAGTACTTTAGTCGATGCTTTGAACGCAGTGATTTGTCGTAGGTAGTATCAGGCCTCTGGCGGAGGATGAATGCTCATGGCAGTGCCCAAGAAATCTTTAAACCAGTGGCGGCGTGAGCATAAAACAAATTAAAACTTGCGGATTTCTGAAGTAAACCTCAATTTTATTGTTAATAGGGACGCAGGCGGGCAGCGACTTACTGGCTACTCATCGCCAACATAACTAAAAACTTGCCTTTCTTTCTTACTGTGACAATGAAACGACGCTACTTTTTCGTCATCCCCGGAATCGTCATTCGGCGTGATGGATGAGGAGAATTAATTAAAATGGAAGAATAGTAATCTTCGCGATATCAAGGCTTCACTGTTTCAACGGTTCGGTAAGCCACCGCAGAATGTAACGCACTACATTGCCGCCTGCGCGCAGGTTGGTTGCCAAGGAGACCCAAACGACCCTCTGCTGAAAGTCGTCAGGAGCGTCGCCGAGGACACCGAGGACACATTGGTCGAAGGCGCACTCAAGGTTCCCGCTTTCCGGAGCGCTCTGCGATGGGTGTTTCCGTTTACGCCGATCTCCAGAATTTACTGTGAGCTGCTAGAGCGCCTGCGCCAGATCATCTACTTACGCAGAAGCGGAGACAAGGCGTGGACGCTTGATATGCTGCAGCTCCTGCTTGATGCCCAACAGGGTTCAGGGCGAGGCAGCATCGATGGCAGAAAACTGCAATGTCCGCTCATCACCGACGACCAGCTTCTGGGGAATTGCTTCGTGTTTCTGGTCGCGGGGTACGAAACCACCGCCACCGCAATGTCCATCGCCATGTACGAACTGGCTGTGCACCCCGACGAGCAGGACGCCATCTACGAGGAACTTAAGCAAGCTCTGGAATTCAGTGGCGGTGAGCTCACGTACGAGGTCATCCACCAGCTAAAGCGTCTAGACATGTTCGTGTGCGAGTGCCTGCGCATGTACCCTCCCATTGCACTGATCACGTCCCGGCAATGCAACAAGGAAACCGTCGTTCTCGGGCAGCGTTTCCCAGCGGGCGTGAACGTGATGGCAGCAACATGGCAGGTCCACCACGATCCGCTAGTCTGGCCCGACCCGTTTCACTTTGATCCGGAAAGATTTCGAGATGGTGTCCGCGCCCACCACACCGGAGCTTTCATTCCGTTTGGCTTGGGTCCGAGGGAGTGCCTGGGAAAGCGGTTCTCCGCTCTGGAGATCAAGGCGGCCATCTGCACGACGCTCAGGAAATGTAAAGTGCTCCTGTGCGAGGAAACCGTGGTCCCTATGAAGCCGGTCGTGAGGTCGGTTTTTCTCCGCTCAGAAACCGACATCATGCTTAAACTGGGTCTGCGGAGCCCATAAGCATGGTTTGTCAGCGCAGGGGCTGGTCCGGCTTGTGTTTTTCAGTTGACTGAAAACTGTGCTGCCACCATTGGACCTTGTCATTCCTTCAACGCCACAAGTCTGTATTTATCCTGTGCCAATCATTCTAATATTTGAACTATTATGTGCTAAAGAAGACGACTCTCTATGAGTCGAGTTCGATAGGTGAAGCGAGCAGGCAAGCGAGGGTGTAAAATACCGACATGGCAGGTAGCGCGGAAGCTGTGACTGCGTATGGTGGCACAAGAGTTGATGAACTGTAGCAGGACATATTTATGAGGTAGAGCGTAATATATTAGGAGCAGAGGGAAATTGTGAAAGAACACGAACATGAGGGCGGAGTCAGTTCTTGTTTTGACTCTGTCCGGGTGCAATTGTTTTCGTCCGGGTGCAATCGTTTTCCGCCCTTATAGCCTAACTCCGATAGGGGCTAGTGGTAAATCAATGCTAGTAAAAAGGAAACAGTTTTGATGGGCACCACATCAAGTTACGATGCATACTGGGGCTTAGAAGCTGCAGTGCTTAATTTCTCCGTTCGAACATCAGGGTGCCCCGTTTGCATTTGTACCAGTTTAATTTTTTTTGTTCCCGGATGCAGTTTTTATGGAAACCGTTAGAGCATTGGTTTACCTTGTCACGCTAGACTTCGCGTGTTCTCCTGGGGCGATTAATTTTCGATGCCACAAGCCTCCACTTAATTTAGTCTCTAAGCCTTGTGCAAGCGTGTAATTCTAAACGCAGTTAGCCTTTGCAGTCCTTGTTTTGTGCAGCCATCGTGCCTAGCTGGTAAGCGCAAGCATCGACTACCTACAATCGCTGTTCAAAACATGCAAGATAAAGCGCTGATAAAGGGTGCTGGCAAAGCACTAGATGTCACCTCAAGCGCTGTTATTGTGTAATAACACATTCCTACTGCAGCGGGAGAGCGCTTGAGTAACAATTCTTCCTGAGTTAGCACAGCCTGGCTCCATGCTGAGCTGAGTCATTTATTTTTGCATTTTGCGTGTGAATCCTAACCAATAATTAAGAGAATGCAGGTTGTTTAATTTTGGGAAGCACACAAAATAACGCTAAAGCTGTGCAATTTTTACCTTGGGAAAAAAGGACACAGAAGCACAAACAAATATACGTCGAGTGGCATTAAGTCTGATTTTTTCTTTGAGCACAATACACCCGCAAGCAAGTTAATGAAAGCACTACTTCATTACATTTGTTTTGAGTATTCAGAAGAACAGAACATGCTCCCTTTGAATCAAAAGAGTGTTAGTGCGCTGACGGAGAGCGAGAAAGTAATAGGACAGTGTGAGAAAACTAATTGTATTAAACACTCGCACACTCACGCGCATTCGCTTTCCATTTGGACGAGCAGGTACTGAAGAAAGAGTGCGCATGTAATATTTTAGGGCCGCTTTCGGGCGCATTCATCCCTCCCTAACACGGCGGAAAGCACATGCTGCAGAAAAGAAAACAGCGAAAGATGACATCCATGCACGCAACCGCTTTGCGCTACATGAGTTCTAAGTCTGTGCGGTATTTCACAACTGACCGCTTTTAAACAGTGAGTAAAATACAAGCTGGTGTCTCTACTTTTTAAACTGTGAGCAAAGGAGAATCTGATAACTGGTAGAAGAAGCACGATGGTAAGAATACACTGTTCTATATCGCAGAGGAAAATTATGCGCTTGCACGCACCTAGTGCTTACGAAAGAACATACACATAATTCGCAAATAAACTTGAATGATTTGCTTACAAAAATTTATGCCGCCACCGTCTGGAAGACGTTAAAGTAACAAGCCTTAGCTGTTTGGTAGCGCAATCTACCATCCATGCGATGTATTATCACGCGATTAGGCTACTTTTCTATACCTCACGGCGAGCGGGCGCCTACCGCATTGTCAGCTGCCGAGTGCTGACGTCACGGCCGCCATGTTAAGCCTAACCATAACTAAATATTAACCTAATTAGGTGATATTGGTGTGTAACATGTTCTACTCACCGATCCCGTTACGAATATGCAATTAGTTAGATTTTGACCTAATCGGTTAATTATAATAAAGCAATTAAATCTAAGCTTAACCATAAATAAACATTAAAGGGGCTCTGAAACGCCTTCCGAGGAGAGCACATTAACTCACTTAATCACTGCGCGGCGTTGCCATGACAACCAAAGCCAAATAATACTCTTCTACACGCAGTAGACGACCCACAATCACGCGTCAAAGTTGGCGAGCCCTTCCCGCCGACTTTTTCATGCTCGCACCCTCCTCCGTCCCCCACGTCGGCGTAGACAAGGTGAGAGGTGGCCATTGGTTAGATTCTTTCAGACGTCAGGCAGCTACCGTGGCCGCGGCCAATAAGCCGCTTATCTCCGGCGGGTCGGGAAGCGCCGCTCGCAGAGGGGGGTCGGCGAAGGAGCGCCTACCTTCCAGCGTGCAAAAGGTGACGAGAGGAGAGGGAAATACGCGAAGACGCTGAAATTCAGATTTTAACTACATATAACTCAGCTTCTACAAAGCGCATTTAAAAAATCCTTGCTGGACACTATTCGTGAAGCGGCGTGCTTCAATATCCCAGGCATGCGGCAACTTTATTAGAGCCCCCTTCACAGCCCCTTTAACTTCATTATCTAATATTTGTGTCTAACGTGCCCTAGTCATCTAGAGGATTTCACATATCTAATTCGTTTTATGATGACCTCAATAATTACTTAGTTATAAGCGATTAAACACACGAGCAGGAGACAAACGAGTGCTAACTTACAACAAGTTGCACTGAATTTGCACCGCGTGTCGCAGTGCAGCAATGCGCATTGAAGGAAGTGTATGTCCAAGTGCAGACCACGTTATGGAGAGTGTAGCGTCATTACCAAGCTGTCAATCGCTCTTTCTCTATAATGCTGCAATACTTTCGATGTCGCTGAAATCTTGCTTGCTGCGCCTGCGTGATTTGTGGCCATGGCGTGCCTTTTTTTGCGATCCTTGTCTTGCACTGCGCTATATTTTGAAGTAATGTCACAGCAACATTCCAAATTGCCACGCTGTAAAAAAAAATTTGGCGTAGCACTTTATCTCATCGCTGTATGTGAAAGATAAGCTGAACATTTTCTCTCCTTTTCCTGTCGACGTTTAAGAACACTAGGAAAATAAAAACAGGTGTCCGGTGGTAAAAATATTCTAATCATTCACCAGGCAACCTTACGCGAACTCGGCCTGTTCGCTCTTTGGTTAGCAAGTGCAGAGACAGCAAGCGTAAAATAATGCAGCGATATGTATCGTCTCAGCGTCATTTGCCGAAGTAGCCATCCAGGTGGTAAAGCTGAATACAATTTCTTTCGCGTGCGGTCGCATTCCTTACACGTTTCTTACTATTGCTTGCGTGCAGTCGCTATCAGATTCAGTTTTCACTGTTTTCAGTGCGGAATAACAATACGATCCCCAGTGCAAAAATTTCCAAGAAATCTTTTTTACGTTGCAGTTGCAGTCAATGCAGAAGTAGGCTAATTTTAGAGAAAACAGCGCAGAGACTCGACGACTGCGACAAACTAGTGAAGCGCAGAACGTGCAGCGATTTTTTGTTGAAACGTGTGAAATCTGTATGCACACCAGCACAAGCAAGACAACAAATAACACCCTCACCTAGATAGGTCAGCGTGAGCTGCTTGAGTAGACTCGCTGCCGTGGCTCAGCGACATTGCCGTTTGGGTGCTGAGTGTAAGGTCGCGCGGTCCCACCCACGGCGGCAGCATTTCAATAGAGGCGAAACGGGAAAATACCCATGGACTCTGCAATGTCGGCGCACATTCAAGAGACCCATGCTGCTTTTATCTTAACAGAGATCACAGCCAAAAGCAGGGAACACTCACAGTTTTTTTTATAGTTAAGCACAAACTATAACTATTCTGGTGTCATCGGTGCACCGTCTGTTTGGCGCGTAGCCCCAGAAGAAGAATGTAATTCGGACGGTTGACCTCTGCTTGGTGCGAGATGGCGCTGCTATCTCCCTGGGGTCGTGGTAGCACCGAAGCTTGCTAATTAAGGTGCGCGTCTGGTTCCGCACACGTGCTGATGGCCATTCAACGTATGCACAAGCGTGTTTCGACAGCTTTGAGAAACAAAATTAAGTCAAAGTATGCATGCAGTCAGACGTTACTGGAACGCAACATATGAGGGAATAAATTTAATTCCCCCGCTATCTTCGCACAGCCTGCAATAGATATATGAAAGCTAATTCTTAGTTCGCAAATTCCTGAACATCAAAAAATATCAAGCACTGCGTCCCTGGAGCAAATAAAAATTTGTTCCTTGTAATGCAGTCCGGTCGAGATAAGCCAGGCTATTCACGTTATCAAGTCTCGCGCATTGCACATTCTCTGAAATGTTTATTTGCGCGTGTAAGCAGTAGTTGTGGATGAACGCTTCTCCTATTCTTCTTGCTCCCTATGCTTGGTATTTTTAGAGATATTATTTAAATACCCTAATTTCAAAAATAAACGGATACCGTCGTTATTGTTTTTGAGTTGTGGCTTCATCGTAGCCAATGGCTGTGTTCTGGAGTCAGACACAGTGTTTACGCAAACGCTCGCACGCATACGCCATAGTGGCCACAGTTTCAAGCGCTCTCTGCGGACTGATGTACTGGCCAAATACATTGTTTTTGTGTTGTCTTTGGACGAGCGGCCCTGTTGTGACGTTGCTTGAGGTGCTGGTGTTGGATGTCCTGTGCCACTGACATGTAAGTTTCGGCTTCACCCTTTTGCTTTATCTCTCGACAATAATGACCGAATGGATGTAATATTTTTTTCTTTTTATATTTCATGAAAGCGTTTGCTAAGTTTCCGCGTGGCAAATTAATTTTGAACCTAAAATGACTGATACTTGTCTTTTTTTTTCAACTGAATTATTGCTTACCTGACAAACGGACTAAGTAGGTCACAGATGGAGAATATTTCTCGGCTGCTCTTCGAGTCAGGTCATGGGTACGGCAAGGTAGTGTTTTGGATGTCTTGCTGTTTTTAGTGTACATAAATGACATCGTCATTGCTATAACTCCCGGCATGCAAATTAGACTGTTTTCTTATCATTGTTCTTGTTTAAAGTTATAACTGGTCCTAATGATGATATTGTTACGAGCAATTCGAAGGAGCACCTCCGGAGCAGACACGTAAGGAAGGAAGGAAGGAAGGAAGGAAGGAAGGAAGGAAGGAAGGAAGGAAGGAAGGAAGGAAGGAAGGAAGGAAGGAAGGAAGGAAGGAAGGAAGGAAGGAAGGAAGGAAGGAAGGAAGGAAGGAAGGAAGGAAGGAAGGAAGGAAGGAAGGAAGGAAGGAAGGAAGGAAGGAAGGAAGGAAGGAAGGAAGGAAGGAAGGAAGGAAGGAAGGAAGGAAGGAAGGAAGGAAGGAAGGAAGGAAGGAAGGAAGGAAGGAAGGAAGGAAGGAAGGAAGGAAGGAAGGAAGGAAGGAAGGAAGGAAGGAAGGAAGGAAGGAAGGAAGGAAGGAAGGAAGGAAGGAAGGAAGGAAGGAAGGAAGGAAGGAAGGAAGGAAGGAAGGAAGGAAGGAAAAAGGAAGGAAGGCCTCAGACGTTGCTGGCACATACCCACTACGGGGGAGTGGCCAAGACACAGGCGGTTAATTGCTGGATACAGGAAAGTTTTGACGGGAAAAGGAGACACGTAAAAATTGCGGTAGTCCCCAAGTGGTCCGAGTGCGCGAGCGAGAGAGAACCATCTTCTTTCTCTAGAAATGCAGGCACTTCTACGTGTTCTACAGTGGCACATATAAATATTTTCTTTTAAAGGGATTTAAAGAGCACATTGAGGTGGTGCTGTAGATTTGGGGTCCTTTGGGACGCTGAGAAACCAGTATTTGTTCGTATAAGTCGTTAAAAATTTCTACTTATCTTTCTTTATACGCCGCGCTCTTCACCTCTGCAAGACGCTAACAATTACAAATACTTGGGTGTTACCTTGACTGTTACAGTAGCGTAGAGCACGCATAATAAAGCAAAATTTTTTCTGCTTTTTGCAAACTCTGCTTTCTGAAAGTCAAATTCAGAAACTTAAGAATGCCCCTCCTGGTGTGAAATTACTCTGTTGCTTTTCATTTGTTAGACCAAAGCTAGAGATTGCCTGTATATTGTGGGATCTTTACACTAAGGAAAATATCAAGTGCATTGAAAAGAGAAAGAAAGAAATGCAGTTAGGTTTATGTTTAACAGACTCTCAAGGCTGGACTCACGCACTTAAGTTTTGATAGAAAAATCCACACGTTCTCTTAAATCACGCCAAGAATTCATTTCCTGCATTTTAACCACAAGCTACAAATAAACCAATCGGCTTATGTAACACCTTTAATAGCACGGCACACAAGACCTCGTCGTCTTGACTGACTGACACCCTATTATGTTCTCGAACAGATACGCTTAAGCTTTACTTTTTTTCACTAACAATATAGGACTGAAACGATGGTTTACAGATAGCTACACAGAGTCACTAAAGATTGCTTGCTTTTGTACTTTCGACCGGCTAACCAATTAACACCCGGCCCTCAGCCCCCAGCGGCTGCGGAGCAACTGACCAAGGCGCCGGTCAGACCTGTGACGCAGCGGAGGGTGCTAAGAGTCTCTGGCTCCGGACAGGCCGCCATTGGAAACGGAACTTGGCAACGTTTCATGCTAGAACCTTATCCAGTGAGGCTAGCCTAGCAGTGCTGTTCGTGGAACTAGCGGGCATTAAATTGAATGTCATAGGGCTCAGTGAAGTTAGGAGGACAGGTAAGGCGTATGCAGTACTAAAGGACGGGCACATATTGTGCTATCGCGGATTAGCGGATAGACGAGAACTAGGCGTGGGATTCCTCATTATTCAGGATATAGCTGACAACGTAGAGGACTTCTACAGTATTAAATAGAGGGTGGAAGCTATCGTAATTAGACTCATTAAGAGTACAGGCTGAAGGTGGTGCAGGCCTACGCGCCTACTTCCAGACATTATGATGACAGTATTATGCTGCAATTTTAGAGTGTCACAGCTTTTATATTGCCTGTGTTACGCTGTTGCTGAATTACTTTGTATTTCGTGGTCTCGAGGACCTTTTCAAACAGAAAAGTATTCTCGGATATACATTGTGCACGACACAGTGTAATGCATCTTTCACTTTTTGCTCGCATTTGGAAAACAAGAAAGCCAACTGGCAGATGCAAAAAATAAATAAAGTGATTTGCGTTTTATTCTGCTGATTTATGATTCATTTTTTAATGAAGTGTCTGATTCTTCAACTTCCTGAGACAGAACGTCATTCTTTTGCACCATACGCATGTACTATTCGCATATCCTGCGGAAAATGTTGAGGTGCTACGTCTCGCACCAGTACCTCTGTGCTAAAATAGTGGAGAAAACTTCGTGCAGTGCGGCTTACTTCAGTTCCATTCTGAACCCTTCACGTATGCTATGTTATTTCTGTGATGCTTGCAGCATTTTTTTTTTTCGCAGACAAACCCAAAGTATAGCGAGCAGGTTCTTTCTTCTCGAACCTCCAATAAAGGTTTTCCTTATCCTTTTCTTTCTTCCTGTTTTACATATTGTTTTTGTCTTTGCCGGCGGTAATATCGAAAAGCAATTTCCCCTTTATTGACGCCAGACGCGACTTAGGAATATGTTTCGAACATTGGTGGGTTCGCTATGTAATTGAAGCTATAAGCAAATCCGGAAGTAGCCTGAGCATCCGGATGTTGAAGAATATGCTAAGTACTGGGCTCAGGCTCCAACTCCTTTCCCTTGAGCGAAATAAATTGCTCGTAGGGGCTGTGCCTGAGGGCCGATGCTCGCAGGCGGCGACGAAAGGGCCGCAGAGCCGTGCTACCGGAACGTCAAGCAAGAGCGAGGCCGTGACTCAGAGCTGCTCGCAAGGTCTGAATGGAATAAAATTCGCAGAGATTTCGAACCGCGTGACGTCATCACTACGAGTGGGGCTCAGCCCAAGAGAGGATGCATTCGCGGTCACTCCGGCGCGCTCTCGGGGACGGGATGAGGCGACGCGGGGGACGAGCTCCTCTCCAGACAGGGAGACGGCGGCTGTCGGTGCCGTTGTTTAGATCTCGTTTGCATGAATTGGATTAGGCACGCCCAAGTACCTCGTTTCCTAATCGAAGATGGGTTCCCTGCGCAGTCAGCGAGGCGCTTCGCCGGGAGGAAGACGTCCGTTGTTAGCTCGATATTAAGTCTCTAGCGAGGCATATAGACACGTAACAGCTCTTTAAATGTCTGCAGACATTCCACCTCACTTGATCATCATTGGAAAAGTATTAGATGCTGCGGCCATTACATACACAGTTCTTTTTTATCTTTTTTAAGCGCTCGATGAGTTGTTTAAAAAGTGGGCCACATATTCTTGGGGGTTCTTGCGGTGTTTCCGTCGCGTTGCATGCTTCAGCAGCCTTTTGCCGGCATTAGGGCTGGCTTCTATTTCCGGCTACGTCCTTTCACGTCTGAATGACACGAACAGGCGTCTCATACTAGCGTTCAAGGAGGCCCCGACTGCCCGTCCTCCTCTCGGGGAACAAAGCACAGGGTGCGGATAGGCGGCGTGCCGACAGCGTTGCCGGCGAGCAGGCAGCCTTCCACGCTCAAGTGGAGCACCTGCGTCTCTGCTCTCGAGGAGGGCGTCAAGCACCGATCGAAGGGCCTCGCATGCGCCAGCCAAGCGCATTTTCAGACTTGCTCGAACAAACGCCGTCCCCGGGAACCCTGTTCCTGCTCAGAATGCCGGCTGCGTCCTCGTCATAAGGTTATAAGAATGAGCGCTGCAGGCGCGTCTCGCGTGCCCTCGTCTGCCGTGTGTCACGCTGCTCTGATGCGCCAGAGCCTATTTCGCGTCATTGAAGGAAACGTGCATAGAGACAAACTCCGATGGGTAGAGCCTTGCGCGTGCTTTTATTGTGCACTAATCTGCCGAAATGACCGACAGTGGTTAAGCGACAGGAAATTATTCTGATGGCAGTGCAGAGGTTCTTTTAGGTGTGAGCGGGGATGTGGCGGGTTTCAGGATGCGCGATTGTGTAAGTTTTCTCATGAAATTAAAAAGAAGCGAGCGCAATGCAGTGAAGCGCATTGCCCCCATCAGCTTGAAAAAGAGTACTTGGCTGTTTTTCGTGAAGTGACGGATTTCACTCGGTTATGGCACTGTCATGGCTGGTCATAAAGGTCAAAAGCTGGTGCGGACGTAGTTCACACAATGGAGGACAAACTTAGACACATGAAACGCTACTGGTCATTGCTTCTTTCCCTGCAGCTGTTGAATTTCTTCAGTTCTTCAGAAAAAATAAATCATAAAACAAAACAGGGCTGATTGTTGCAGCCAACACAACAACTGTAACCTGTCTAGGAAGAAATATATATTTAACATTGACGCACAGCTTTTTCTTGCTTGAGGTATCTTCCCTTTACTCTTCTATTCTTATGTCTCCATTTCCTGTTGCAGGATGCAAAAGGAAGTGCCATCCTCACTGCTAATTGCTTCCGACTTTATCACGATTGCTAACGAGCCCTTTCGGAGTTGGAATAAAGTTTAATTTATTGATAGCGTGTGTGTAATTCTTAATTTTCTGGAGACTTCTGGCTTTATTCGAGAAATATCTGGCAAATTATTTTCTTTCTTTGGCCCTCGCCATAAGAAATAATTTCCCTGCATTTTTTTTTATCATCCAGCCTTCTACAAAGAGAGATAATGCGCAATTCATTAACTGCCAGGGCATTGCTTTGACGATCCGTTACTTGTCTGAAACGAAATTTTCAAACGTGAAGATACCTCGGCTCCGTCTAAGGAATGGCAACATGGCAGCGTCGCTTAACTTCCTAGCGCTTAGAGACGCCCACCTGCATTAAACGTCACCTTAAGCATTAGCCGAAACCGAATGATTAGTACATTTGCCGTTCAAGCGCTTCGAAATTCGAATTCATGTCCAAAGTTTCAAAGGCGACATTTACTCAACTGCGAAACTTCTTAACTAGTCCAGCTGCTTCACAGTAACATCTACATGCTCCATGTGGGAAGCAATATGCTGCAAAATAGTGATCACATCATGATGATGATGATGATGGTGATGGATTTAATGGTGCAATGAGAGCTTTGGCCAAAGAGCGCCATGGCACAATGTGCTTTTATTCTAGACAGGGCGCGGTCAAAATCCCATTTTCTAAGAATTTTATCCTAGACAAGCCGAACAGCAGGCCGGGGCAACGCTTGTATACCTATTGGCAACCGATGGTTATCCGGCGGCACTGGGGATCGAAGCCCACACCGCTCGCCTACAATGATCAGACCTTTCTGTATTAAGGCGGGTGAGACTACTTAAAAAAATATATAAAAAAGAAAAGCTTGAATTTGTGTTGTAATAGGCCTTGTCCTCCCATTGAACGCTTCGTGCGGCGTTTATAAGTAAGCTGTAAATGCTGGAATGAGTACGTGAGTGTATCAAGCAATGAAAACTATTGCTATTAAAATACCAGAATATTTTTTATGCAATCATTAGTCCAGTAAAACACCTAGTTTTCTTTTGTGGAAATAATTTATAGGTTTATGAATTAAAAATTCGTCCTCTTGAATTGCCTACAGCGTTTTTGCGCTACATGACTACTCTTTGAAAACAATATTTCTTGTAGGAAAACGAACAATATTACAGAAAACCAACCCACATAGAATTCATGATACAGTATCCGTCCAGAAAGTGCTCTAGTATAATGTGTTTGCTGTTTTCGGTTGAAATTATGGTTTCTTTAGATGGCGGGTTTAAAAGTTCAGAAGCGCAGCTGAGAAAAGCACACTGAAAGCTTTGAGAAGCTTCAATTTTATTTTAAGAAATTACATTTTCAGAAAAGTTTTGCATTTCGCTTCTAACGCAATTTTTTCTATGAAAATTTGCTTCAATATTTTATGATTTTGCATGGCCGAAGTTGACTTTCTTGCTTTGCTCTATTAGGTGTTTTATTTTACTTGACGCAAATTTTAATAAAGAATTTTGTGTAGCTGCAGAACACTCTTCTGTGGTTATATTAGCTGGGTGACTTTGTTGTTGAAGCATATATGTGACTAATTATTGGTTAACTGTTAAAATGGTCTTATTAACAGTATAATCAGTCCGTTAGAATAATCTGTACTGAATGAAATCAAACCACTTGTTTCCTCATATGCAGTGTCTACGTGTATTTGAAAGTACGAAAACAGCAGTTACAACACTCCTTGATCAGTGCCCGTGGTGCCCTTCAACGCTGTTTTGAAAAGCGCGCTCGCAGGAAGTTTTCTTTTTTTTGTGGAGGAATGTCATCAGGACCTTAACAAACTTGAATTGGTGGCTCAACACTGTACAGAACAGAATGAAACTATGCGGATAGATTCTTGAATCGTTGCGAAATCGATGGCAACCGCAACCTAAAAATGTGTTTCTTTCCCGGAGATGGAGGCGGGGGGGGGGGGGGGGATAAAATAGAATAATTTGCGCCACATCCCCCTTTCAGTCAGGGCAGCCACAGACAGCAGTGTGTTAATCACTGGTGTGAAACCTTTGTGAAAAGTCCTTAAGCAACAGGGTTTTTAGAGCTGAGCTCTTAAGCGCCCGGTCCTGGGTTGGGCCGCGTCGCTGCCATCGGTGCAACCAAGCCAAACCATAAATAAAAAAGTAACAATACATTTTTCCACGACTGGTGTTCGAACCAGCGGCGCCGCAAACAGATCAGCTGCGCTGGTCGCTGCACGAGAGCACTAAGCTATTGCCGCTTTTTGTCTTTATTGCCTAGGCTATTGCCGCAGCCCACCACGCCTCGTGTTAAACTGGCACATTCTCGCACGCTGTGTATTGCAGATCGTCGTCTGCATAAACTAATACTAGTATCAAACTAATATTGTCGCCAGACGCGCTGACGACACAGCAAAGCATAACAATGAGCCTACACAGCCTAAGACACCTACAGAGCTGCGCTCAAATTTCGCATTAGGTAAAATCGTAACCATTTAGAAGTTTTTGTTGAGATCCTTTCAGAACACTCAGTGCACATGCGAAGTGTAACGAAGAAGTGACAACATCGAGGCAAGTCGAGAACACAAGCGTCGCTCGCACGGCAGACTACGAGCTCGGCCCGGCCAAACAAGTTAGCCATCGCTACGATTTCCGACAAACACCAGCAACCATAAACCCCGCCTTACAGAAGCTCCAATGTTTTCGTGCGTAAAAAGATCTTTCTTCCTTTATTCAGTCCACTAAAGCCCAAGGAACGCCATATGTTCTCCACTACAACAGCAAACCCTGGGGCCTGGGGACTTCTGACCTTAACTGTACGTGATGAAGTCTTTTGCAGTGTACATCACTGGCAGCATTATTGCCTAAAGCGAGATCGCTGACAGCGTCATTCTTTGTCTTCAGTTTCTTGAGGTTTGTATCCACACGCAGGCCCAGCTGTCATTCGGCGGACAGCAGAAGCCACGCGTTCTTGACCAAGCATCGGACCTTTTGCACGTGCTGCACCAGCATCAGTATAGAACACGCACAGCCCGTGCATCGACGACTAGAGATACGCACTCACAGACTGTGAGACAATTCTTGAAGCACGTGGGAAATGTTGAAAAGAGGCCATGGACTTCACCCTTGTATCGAAGTGACTGGCAGTGAAAACGTTGCGGCTTATTGCCTTGGCGTGGTCCCTGCAGTAGGCGGTCACACATAGTGACGATGGCTAAGTTTTCTGTACCTAACTGGGAAGTGTTTTGACCTGTTATTTCGAAATAACGTTCTTTATTACTCCCACAAGGTAGCTACGAGAACTATTTTCTACAGTAGTTCAACTGCAATTATTATAATGTTTTACCCACAGATCTTTAAGCTGAAAGTGAAGCCGAATGATAAATGCGCTTCTCTGCAATTAATTTGCTTAAAGTAACATTTAGGACCTATAAATCAATCATACTGCCAGCAACGCGAGCACATTTAAGAAAGGAAGAGGCGAATAGGAAAGAGCGCTGCTTCTTCCGCCGTAGGGTGTTTTATGTTTATATCCAGCTCTTTCATTGCTGTTTGTTTGAAAAGGAGTTATGTTGCTTAATCATGTCCTAAGCCTGATTGTCCCGCATTCGTGCCGACACGTGTATTGTTTTTTGCCCTTGTGGGCGTTGCCTTGAGGCTGTATATCGTATGTACTGGCCTCAGCCTTCTCAAATAAAGTTGTTAGAATCAGCGTTCTTCCCTATCCGCTTCTTCCTTCCTTGAATGTGCTCTCACTGCTGAAAATACGATCCAACACCAACTTCCCCGGCAGGTTGTGTAATTCAACTATAGATCAATGAGCGCATTCATTATGACGCCCAGAGCAAGCCAGGGACCACCGCAATAAAACGTCTTTTTTAATACAAAGATTATTCAGAGGTCTTTATGCGATTCACTGCAATATATGAGCCACCTTAGAGCAAAGTAATGGAAGCCGCTAAGCGGCAAAAGATGGTGGACATCCAAAAGGGCTCGATGTTTATAAGCAAACAACGTTCTGGTACCAAGGGAAACTAACTACAAGGGCGAACGTAAACTCATCAACAAAATTCAAAATACTGGAAATAAAAATGTAATAAACTCATCAAGAAAGTTGAAAACGCTCGTCAGAGAAATGTGTGCGGGGTACACTTTTTTCTGTACACTCTTCTTGCTTCAAGCGTAGGTTTACGGAGTCAGCTCGAAGAGCTCGGCTGCTCGACATGTACCGCTTGCTCTTCCGCAAAGAGTACTCCGCCGCATTAACACCTTTACTGAGGCAAAGCCAAACTCGCAAGGGTTGCGCGTGGCGTCGTTTTTTTTTCGACAGCTTCGCTACCAGCTGGGAATTCCTGGCTACGTTGAGATAGGTGGCCCGCTGCTGAAGTCAGGAAAAGAGCGCCTGTTGTCGAACGTGCACCAGGCAAGTATTGGGAGAGTGCCCGGGGCCTCGCCGCACGTGCTCGTGTATCTCCGGAGGACAGAACAGGGCTTTTTAAATGGCTCGATTCCGCTGGGAGCGAATCGAGTGAGTGGTTCGCGTAGTTCAGGAACCGAGTCCTAAGCTCGGTTGGTTCCGGCAGGATACGCCAGGCAATGAGCGCGCTTGCTTTTTGGGGACCAAAGTGGTGCTCTGGGATGACGGTGCGGGCTTTGTTGCCTCTTTCTGCCGCACGCGCTTAAACGGCATTTGTCTGCAGAACGCAACATGAAAAAAAAGAAAACGTCTTGAATTGAATGATGCGCTCTAGGCCAGAGGGTTCGTACGGTGGGCTCACAACGCAACACCGAGCCATTTCACGCAACAGTGGTGCTGACGGTGTTAGCTGGCGTGCAAGGCTTGGAGGTAATTCTTGTGGAACAATGCCTCAGGGAGCAAAGATGCCTTCAGGGAGAGAAAAATAGGGCAAGCTCCAAAAAGCATTTTAGATTGAATGTCTTTAATAGCTTCTTTATGCGCAGGAGCTATACAAACAAGTGACTACCACGCTTCATTATTTCGCGCATATTTCTTGAAAGTTTGTACAAATTCATAAGTTCCTTTTTTGTTTTTTTCTCACGGCAGATGCACGAAATAAAGAGACCGAGGTAACCAGAAAATGAGCCTACAAGAAAGAACAGAAAATATCATATAACGTTCAGAAATGAACCTTAAATACTTGAGTGCCTCCGGCACATTTAATTCCCGAATACAGGTTTAAGTTCTTATCATTCTAGCGGCGAACATATCACGATATTAAGCATATTTTATAGTGCGGCTGACATAACAGAATAATTCTTTTTAAATTTCAGAGTGTGAATGTGCGTAATGAACCACTTTTCGTAACAGAACATATTTCCTCTCTCGAAAAGAATTTTTCACCTAGATGCTTCGTTGAACAATTCATCGTGTTCTGGTTACCCTTTTATTTAAAAAGAAAAATCAGTAAAAGTTTTTCAGTGCGTACTTTTTTTTCTCATCACACCTATGTATTCCGGAAGTCACATACAGATACTAGATGCACTTATCTGTGATGAAATAAAAAAATACTGCTAAATGGTCAGGCACTATTAGCACGAGAGCAGTGGCCATTATTATAGGACCGACTACTGGGAACACGGTTTTGGCGTTATGCGTAGTTTGATTAGTTGCTACTGTGTAGACCTTACAAGTAGATGCCTCGGGTGATACGCAGGGGAGTCCGAGGAGTATTGTGCACTGGTCTGGAACCATATTCCCAGCCTTCTATAGCTCTCCATTAACTGTACACAAAGCAGAAATCCCCTCAAGAGGCAAACACTGAACTATGCAGGGAAGGGAATAGAACTAGCTCCCATTGAGATTTGCGTGACCGTTTCTCGAAAGCCAGCTCAAAAAAATAATAAAAAGTTTTACGGTTGAACGTCAGACAAAATCAGATGCATCTTTATTCCTACTTTAAAAAAAAATTGAGGTGCTCTTCCTCTATATTATTCGTGTTATATGCGGCATGAAAGTTGTACAGAGGTGGTCTCGAAGGTCCAAACCCTCCAGAAACTGCAGAAAACTGAACCGCCTGCACCCGATGTTCTTATAAAAACGCCACACCAATGCGCGCTAGCTTTTAGCTTTTTTACATAATTAATAGCTTTTAACAGTATGCTTGCCCTGTTCAAAGCTGGCTAGCATAAGCAATGTTGAAGATGGTCCGGCAAACTATATGCGTCATTCATAAGATGAACCCAGGCGCAATGATCTCGCAAGCGGTTACTTGGTTCGAGCCTTGATTGGCGCAGGTCATTTGTCTGACCTTTAAAGCGGTTGCATCATAATATCGACTTTTCACAGTACGCGTGTCCCGTGCTGAACAGGAACATACTCCAGACGCGAGAAATTGAGAGCATCTTACATTTTATCTGGAAAAAGTAAGAGTATCAATGAGGCTTCTCTGACGCTTCCCAAAAACGAAATAAGCCATGTAAAGCGACCGTCATCCTATGCGCACGCCATACAAACTGAAGAAAATTCTGCCACAATGGTATACATGGTTGTCTTCCTTTTTCACTTATCATAAATAAGTGCGTAGCAATGTGTGATCTTTTTCTGTTAATAGCAGCGACGATAACGTCTCTTGATGTCACCGTTCGGGGCATTCGCATCTCGTTCTTTCATCCTTGTAAGTATTTGCAGCACTAGTGGTATGTCTTGTATTACAAGCATCCAACCAGCCCAAATTGCTACTTTTAGCGGACTAATAGTTTCCCGGCACTGCATAGTGTTCGAGTACACTTCTTGTACTTCATTAGTTTCTGCCTAGTTCTCGCAGAGAAAAGAAATCTCTGAAAATTACAAGATTACGGTACACCTAGTAAGCATGATACATGTAACTTTTGCGCGAAAACGGGAAGGGCGGTTAGTTTTCCCCGATCAGTGCACTCGGTCATGTGATTGAGACCCAGGGAAAAATCTCGTTGTACGATACACGCACGCTTGCGCCCCCCCCCACACACACACACGCACACGCCCACACCCACACATACGCGCGCGCACAGAGGCACACACACACATACGCGCGCGCGCACACACACACGCACACACACACACGCGCGCGCGCGCACACGCACACACGCACGCACGCACACAGTGGTTGAGTGGTTCTGATCCCACTCAAAGCCGCCGCTTCGGAAGAAATTTGTATTTTTCATGCTTGCCCAGCTCAGAGAAAAACTGAAAGGAAATTAAGGGCAGAAGCAAATAAACCTTGTATATATATATATATATATATATATATATATATATATATATATATATATATATATATATATATATATATATATATATTAACGAAATCTAAATGTACGTAACCAATCTGATGAAAACTGTTCTTCGTAACTGACGCTACCCTACAACCACTAAAACAGTGCAATTTCCTTGTGTTTTCAAAGACTGCTGGCATGCTTGGCTTACTCACATAACGCGTTTCTCATCCCGCAACCGCTTTTCGTATATCCGGACGCGTGTCTTATCCATCGACAGCGGGTTCCGCGCTCGGCCAGAAGTCCTAGCAAGCGAACGCGCACTCAGTGCCAGCGGCGGCAACGGCGCGTACTCCGAAGCGGAGGCGCTGGCGTTCCCCGAACCGCCAAGCACCGCCTTCCGGCGGCCCGAGCGGGACGAGCGAAGTTTGAGCGCCAAAGCGAGTCTCGCTGCCTGCGTCGATGAAGCGCGCTCTGCGAGGGGCCCTCCGAACACGTGCTGCCGCGTCGAACCCAGTGGGCAGCACTCATCCACAGGTTTTCTGCTTCCGCTGACGCACTGCGAGCAAGACCTCCTAAAGCGTGCCCCACTGGATAACGCCTTTTCCCAGAAGTGAAAGTTTTACTTTGTCGTGCGTGCACTGAGTACTTCGACAAGTCTGTGCCGTGAAGCGCGCTCAGGTGGTGTGCATGACGTGTCGGTGCTTTGATCCCTTGAATTGAACTCATGTGCAATGTCCGATCTCGGGGTGAGATCCTCGGTGGCTGTTCCATGTGACGCAAATGTGACGTTTTGGACTGAGATCTTGAAGCTGTGGTACTAATGCGGGCATTATCAAGTGGGGAAAGGAAAAGAGAGTTCGACCAAAACTTTCTTAGCTTCGATGATGATCACCAGCGTTAGCATTATTTAGATCCCCCTTTTCATGAAGGATTTTCTCTTGCTCATAGTCACGTCCTGAGTCTGCATTCTAAGAAGCACTGGAAATACTTTTTCCACTGGTTTTGCTTCATCTTCGCTACCTCTTCGGAGTGTCGCTTCAGCACCAGATCAAGCTGAGCACATTGCCTACCCCTTCTTTCCTTTTTGCGCGGTTATCAGTCGCGACAGCAGCGGTTTGTTGGCAAAAAAAAAAGCAAACACGCTTGGCAGAAAAAATAGTAAACGACAGCCCAAAACTGATATATATATATATATATATTTTTTTTTTTTCATGAGGAGTGCATATATATGAATGTGACACCCTGGCTTTTTGAGTGGGCATCGAAGAAACGCACATTGGTTGTCGGGGAGGGACACTGAACTCAAGGTGATTCTCGGTTGTGGTGACTGTGGCGGGAGCCGAACCTTTCAATGGATCAACAGAGCAGCATTGTGCTTCTCGAGGGTGAGCTCAAGCACCGAGATATGCGAAAGGTAAGAAAGTGTTCTGAATTCACGGCCCAGGAAGAGGGGAGGGTGGCTTCAAATGGGTGGCAAGGTAACAAGATGTTGAACGCTAGCTTTAGAGTATTTAGTCTAGGTGGGTCAATATTTATTTCGGAAACGATCAATAAATATAAGACTGACAGTCATAGCTGACGGCTGTTTCTTTGCAATATGGAAAATGACTGTAGCCGAGCTTGCAGGAGTTTGTGACACTTGAACTAAATTTGGAAAAGGGAGAACACCAACAATAGTAGCTTATTTTTTACTGATCTTGTGTTAGCTGATGCCAATTGCTTTACAATCAAGAACGACTTTTGGAACAGCTCAAACTTTTATTAAACTTTTAATTTATCAGAAAAATTTGCTTGGAAGGTGCGTTCTGAAAAACTGTGTGTGGTACAGAACACGGCCTTTTATAATAGCCAACTGCAAAGTCCCATCGACTTATGACACTCTTTTGAAAATGCTAATTTTGACTTTGTATGGTATGACGTAATATGGCTACTGGTCTGCATCCAGTTTCTGTTTACAAATCCAAGACTAAAACGCAAAAATAGCTCCACAAAAGACACATAGAAAAAAAACTAAGCTTCTACAATCGTAGGTACTTCATTTTGTTATTTTATTGTTCATGTCTTATTTAACAAACTGATTTGTCCTAATTCATAAATCTCAGATTACGGGCAGCTGGGAATATCACGTAGGCTATGCCAAGAATAAGACAGAACGAAAAAAATAAAAGGGCTTGAACGCGAAGTTGTTATGTTCAATCCTAGCAAAGTGTTCTTACTGTTTTCTTTTTAGGAAGTTATTATGATCCACCCTTTTTTCTTACAGAAAAGCAGGAACACGAGCAGAAAAAAAAAGAAACCCTTTATTTTTTTTTATTTTTTGCTGGAAGCAAAAGCTGCCCCAGCCATTTGACCTTAAGCTACCTCTTCAGACGTGTGTAAAGGCCTAGATTATAGGCAATACCGTATAAGCGCCTTTTATTGGAGTGTAAAAGCGCCATTGCAAAGCCAGAGAACGGTCGTAAACTGCAGCGGCGCGCTTTAATATATCGCGGAATAGCTTTCGCTCACTCTCCCTGTTTCGGTGCACTAAGCATAGTGGGATCTTTTCTCATCGGCAACCACAAAGTAGACTCGCCTGTAGTAAAAACCCTTGTGGGATCAAGAGCGCTTAGACAAAATCCACCAAGCCTCGAGAGGTGCCATGGAGCCCAATTAATTACCGAAGGAAAGAATCTTGAGAATATAAATAATTTATTTTTTTTTCTGGAAAAGGCTCGTTCGATTTTCTAGCCCGCGTGTCCACGCGGGAAATATTTTCACTGAAAAGCAACATACTGAGCGAATAGTTGCCTAAAATTCAAAAATAACGAAAGTTAGAAGCACGGATAAGACGCATGCACTGTGCGCATCGACATACTGCGCCCACAGTCGCGGTATGCAAACAGCGCAGCGTTAAAGAAGCTAGAGATCGTTCAAACGCAACGAGTCAGTTCTTGCTTCTTCTCTCCAAGTTGTCCCTCTTGGTATTTGCTTTTTCGCACTCCTCGCGAGCGCACCCGTCCCATCTTGTTTTTAAACTTTAGACTTGTGGATTTAGAACAGGACCAATAATTTTTTGTATTTTTCACTTTCCAACGCATGGCTTTATTTTTTTTTGTACGTTATTTCGCTTCAGCGCTGAAATTGGACGGGTCGTGAGTATACTTCGCGCGTGATATCTTATGAAGGTTCTGTATGTAGCACACAAATCCAGAACCTTTAGAGTCACTCTTTTTCTGCAGTGAATATGCGGGAAATGCTGTCGCAGTGCTTTAAACCGATCCCGGTTGTAAGAGAGCGTTTGTAAACAGAGCTTCTAGTCTCGGAAGAACTTAGGTGCTGTGACGAAAGAATCCTGAGGAGGGGTAGAATAATATGGAATGGGGAAGTCTGTCCAGGCAGCACTTGCGGTATGGTTAGCAGCACTCGCAGTTCCAAAAGACAAACGTAGTGACATATGGGCAAGTGAGACACATTTTATGAGAGGATAACAACCATGAGCGCACAATCGCCAGGGCCAGCCCGGGGACATTCGTAGACGTCGACGACGATCGCGGTGGCGCCGAAGTTCACTCGCAGTGATGGCGACATAGCATCAAATGCACAGTTGGCACAGCTCCGCGTACGGAAGCAAGGCTCTGCCACTTCGAACGTGTCGTCTTTGAAATATCAAGCTTTAAGCGTGACGAGGGCGGGGGTGTCCGTCACTCAGCAGTGCGCTGTGGCCCCGAACTGCCCTCATCGCACTCCCATTATCCGCTGCTCCGTGTCGTTGCGTGGTGATGAGCTTTTGCGCATCTGTTAGCGTCGTGCTGAGGTCTGACGGCAGACGAGGTGGCACCCAGAACTCTCATTTCTACGCATCACGGGCCTAACACGTGAACCTCACGGTTCTTGGAAAACATCCGGCGACAAGAGCGGAATTTACCTACGTTACAAGTACGTTCGTAATGACGACGCACACTATCCCGGCGCGCATCCTTTTTCCGGCGCTGAAGTGCTGCAGAGACGAAAGGTGGGGCGCGAAAGAACTCGGGTGCTTGTGCGCGCCAGGTAGCGAACGTTAAACTCATCATGCAACAAGGAGAAATCAGCGAAAAGGACCTGCGCTTTCATGAAATAGCACGTTGAACATAACGAGGATATCTATTCCTGGATACGACAGATTTTATAAGCACGGTCTAGCACCCTCTGAACTTTCTGTACGGATTGGGACATTGAGCTTTTCAGCTCTGTGCAGACATTCATTTTCCAACAGCGCAACGTCTATCATTTCCAGAAGAGAAATAAAAAAAAACAGAGGTAACAAAACTGAGCGCAGGAGAGGACAAGAGCCTTTCAATTTTAAACACTGTGAATTTTTATCTGCCGAACATATTTAGGTACACCATAGTGGGGCGTTGCACAGAAATTTGATAGCTGATGAAATGTTTTCACAACCTGATGATGCATCAATCCATTCTGAAACGTCTGCTAATGTCCTTATTTCTGTCTGGTTATAAAAGTGGGGATATGCATAATGAATGTGTCGAGTGGGCTCTTAGCAACTGAAACTTGTTTTCTTTCGTAAACTTAGCGTCTCAAATATCGATGTAACCTCCAACACTAAAAAAAAATTGGCGGTGGTTTAGCTCTGGTTAAGCCTGGAGTGACGCGATAGCTACAGCTGGCCGGGTGGAACTCGCTCAGTTGAATTGCAAAGTCAGTCTTTTGCTGCTCCGTTTCGCTGGGCGTTGCAGTTAGGTTTCGCCGGCGCGCCGCGCCGCCAGCAGCAGCAGCTGCTCCGCACCACATGGCTGGTCACGTGGCCAAGCACGTGACGAACCATGTTATCAGCCACGGCGCCGCGCCGCCGGCAGCTACTCCGCATCACGTGACCAACCACTTGACAGCGTGGCGGCGCAGCCACGGGGTGGCGGTGCAGCCACGCTGACGGCCCGAAATGCTGCCGTAATGTAGCTATCGCTACAAAACTACGAATTTGATACCCAGACTTTTCAATGGTAATTAAGCATTTAGCTTTGTTTTCGCAGCAGGAGAGTTTCTATGCAGCCAGTCTCTACAGCTTCTACTCGCGAACGCTCTTCACTAGTGCCTAAAAAATATCACACAGCAGTAAATTTTTATTGCATGCTTACATGCTATGTTTTGTTCGTATTGTGTCAGCGGCTATCGCCCGCCTGCATGCGGCAAAGTGCGAGACTCAGAAGTTATATCTATTTCATATATTACCGAATAACGCACTGGCAAGCACAAGAGTATTAGTACATATGCAAAGTACAGCATGCTCAACTGAGCCGTTTCTTTATAATTTCGGTTAGTCAGATAGGTATGCCGCGAAAAGCAACGAATTTTGCGGCAAGAAAATGTCAAAAATAAGGTTGAACTGCTAAGCATCAATTTTAAAAACTCCGCATGCATTGCAATCGAAAGTAACGGTAGAAGAGGGCCGGGAAGGCTAGATTCCTGATAGCACAAAATGACGAACGAATGGGAGAGAAGCCCAAGTCCGCTAGCAAACGTTTCGACGAGAGGGCTTATCTTCGCCTGGACGACGAAGACAGATGAAGACAAGTCCTCTTGTCAAAACGTTAGATGGTCAGGAGTAACTTGCATATGCCGATTTCATTCTTTTTGCGGTGAAGTAAACATATAACCGCGTTTTTAATACCATGACAAATTAAGCGAGCAGCCGCCGCGGTGGCTCAGTGGTTATGGAGCTCAGCTGTTGACCCTAAACTTGCGTATTCCAACCCGGCCGCTGCGGTCGCATTTCGATGGAGGCTAAATGCTAGAAGCCCGTGTTATGTACTGTGTCAGCGCTTGTTAAAGAACCCCGGGTGGTCGAAATTATCCGGAACCCTCTTCTACAGCGTTCCTCATATCCTGAGTGGCTTTGGGATGCTCAAGCATAAACCAAGCCAAAATTAAACAAGAAACCACGCGATGTGTTGCTATTTTATGTGCTTAGAGTGGGTGTATCGAATAGATAACATACGCAAGTTTTGCACGAAAAGGCATCACACACGAGTCGTTACTATGCCACTGAAAAGCACTGAAAAGCTCAAGGCTTATCTCTTTTTTTCTCCTTTCTTTTCCCAGTGGCGTACTCGGTGGGCAGTGCTGACGAAGCCGTCACCGGTATCAGGTAAGTAGTGGTATTCTGTCTTCATCGGCGCACTCTATATCTATGGCACGTCATTAAGACCCTGCCACGTGCTGTTCCTGAAATCTGCAGAAAAGTTTATGACCTTCGTTTCCGCAGGTTTCAAGTAAAGTGTCGTGCTCGGGCTTCATAACCCATCTACATGTTGCTCTTTCACAGTTCACAGGATTCTAGCATAAACTCGCTGGATTTGTCTTCACTACAGCGCGTAGCATTCAAACACGCGCGAGCCAGTGCAAAAAAAAAACAACTAAGAACGGTGGACTTGAACCTCTGCGAAATTTTGCGGTGTACTTCTGTCACCGCAAAGCTTCGGGTGCCCGCAACCAGCGTTCCCAAAAAGCAGTTGCGCTCTGTTCCCTTGTTGTGAACATACAAGTGATAGTAACCTCTGGTGTTATGCAAAGGCAATAATAACTAAACGGAATGAAAGGTTGCTGCTGAGCCACTGAAATTTAAATTTGAAGCAAACCATTCATACCATCGACACGACAACACTGTGTTGAAATTTGGCGATTCTCAAAGCACATGAACGGAGCGTAGCACTGGGAAGACCATAGCATTCGCGTCAAACATCAAAATCAGTCTGCACACTATGTTGTGCTAACTTAAAAGGTTTGCGTCCACATTATCTAGCTCGGAGCAGAGTCAGAGCGCCGCAATGTCGCCGGTAACACGCGACGCGCGGATCGTCATCGCCGCGCAACGAACATCACGCCCTAAATGTTCCTCAGGAGAAGGGGGAACAGAGCGCGGCCGCGCTCAACTGCGGCACGACGTGCCCATCCAGCGGTCAGCCGACAGCGTTGTCCGCGAAACTAGAAAAAAAAGGCGTCCCGTGGCTCCGGCATTGATCGGCCACGTGAAACGCGCGGCCCCCTCGAGCTCGGGCTGGCGGGAGCGGCCCAGCCTTTGGCCCCACGGGGGAGACGCCTTCACCTGGGCGCCGACACGTCGCGCTGACTCACGGCTGGCGATCGCGACAACGCGGCGCCGCCGTCGGGATGGGAGGCCCCGCCGCGTATTTTTTTTTTTCTCTTTTCCCCTCTTGTTCTGCGCCGAACACCTGGTTGTGCGGCCCCGCTGTTGGCGCAACCCCTCCCAGAGGCGGCGCGAGCTGAACAACGCGTATGGAGAAAAGCTGCGCCCAACTGCGGAAGCGAAATAGATGATACGCGCGTACTTGGGCGACAACACGCATCTCTGTGCGCCGGCTTGACCGCAAATAACCAGTGCGGCTGCTGTGCGTGGACTCCCTCAGGTAAATCTCATGCTCTCCGAGTCTCGAGCATGAGGTTCATTTTGTCAAAAAGTATACCAGCAAGATTTTATTAGGCGTTTACTCTTTTTATTTGCTTCTCATGCATTTTTTTTAAGTGGGGGTGACGGTGTTTCTTTTAATAAATCACGCGCTATGATTTTAGATGTCTCCAAGCAGCTGCTGTCCTCACACTGTTTATCAGCACATCGATGCAACATTAAGGCAAGAAGTTTTCTTTTGCCAGTGTAAGTTTGCCGGAAGGTTCCCCGAGACACACCCAGCGTAAGCATGGCCCCTTCCACCTCCGTAGTCTTCGACGAAGCCGTTTTCTACACGCGAGTCTCACCCTGTCTCCGTGATCCATTTCCCAGTACCTCGCCGCGGTGCGCTATCTCCCAGCGCTGGATGCGAGCCGGTAGCTTCGCACGAAACACGCAAGGAAGAGAATGCGTACAAAACAACGATCGGCCCAGGCAGGGAGACGGCTAGCGGGGCCCACTGCTCTGTATTATGAACGATAGGTGAGGGCGTGTTTGCAGTCCGCGATGCGCCCACTCAGCGCACCCTGCACCCTGTGTTGGGCACCCGACGACAGCCGGGCCCTGGTGCTTCAGGGCGTGTTGTGATCTGCAGATTGGGCATGTCTCGTGGGGCTTTTGCGATCATCAGCACGCTAGCACGAACCCAAAAAGCTGCCCCTATAAGCCGGTCTTGTATGTTCAGTGGCTCACGGTTCGCATTTGTACAACCAGGTTCGTAATGAGCCATGGCCCTCTTTGTTCGCTCTAGGCGTGGAGATTTGTGTTCTTCTAGTTGGCGATAGCATTTTGCGTTTGTTATCAGAATGTAGGTTTTGGCATCCGCGCCCTTCTTTAGTGTTTTCTATCTTGCTTTCGCGGAAGGTGGTTATCACGTGCGTAAATGCTGGCGTCGTTTTCATATTCAACTCAGAATGACAACAAATCTATAGTAGTGCACTTTTTGTTTGTTACTTCCCTGCATGTTGTGTTTCGTCTTTTCATCGCCCTAACTTGCGCTGTTATAGCGTCTACAATAATCCTCCCGCTTTCCGTGACAGAGGCTGCTTGCGATTGCTGTGATAGTATGTGTCACCTAACTTCCAAAAATGGCAGGTGGGTTGTTAGGAACGCACTATAATGGAGGACTCCGGAATAACTTGGACCACCTGGGGTTCTTTAACGTGCGCCGACATCGCACAGTACACGGACGTTTTCCAATTTCGCCTCCACAGAAATGCGAAATGCGGCCTCTGCGGCCGGGATTTAGTCCAGCGTACTTGTGCACAGTAGCCAAACGCCAGAGTCACTAAGACACCACGGCGAGGGCTCGCGACTGGTTACGGCGTTGACTATGCACACAATAAAGACGTTCACATATGGGTTCTGACTCTTTGAAACTCCTCTATTTTTGCTGCGGGTACACAGTGCGAATAGAAATCGCTGCACTTAATGGGACGGCTTGCTTTAGACTGCGCGTTTAGGTTATAAGGGAGTAATTTCTCATTGGTCGTCCACCCAAGCACAGCCATATCGGCTGGAAAGGACAGCCATACAGCTCCCACAGAAATTTTGTAGTTAAAGAAAAAGTCGTCCTGGTTCGGGGCTCGGCCCCGGGGCCGCCGCTTCATAGCAGCAGTCGCTTTACCGACTGAGTTAACCGGGACGGCTAGGATATGGTATGGCGAGAGCGAGTGGATCATTAACTCAGGTGTTTAGATGCTGTAACTTCCCACTCGGCAGGGCGCAGCCTGCATACGCCGAGGCTCAAATCTGTCTTCGGGCGCGCCATAAGCCGAGAGAATCTGTTAGCGGCTCAGAAGAGTGTTTTATCGATTTACAACGCGAAAGTAGTTACACTTTTATGAGCATTAGAAGGACGATGAAAAATCGTGTCGACACCCGCTCCGAATTTAAATACCCTGACAGGGCTTGTTCCTTCGTTTCGTGACGTTCGGTTGCGTCAGATAAGATCACGTGTTTTCTTGACAGCCTGGAACTTGTCGCTACTCTTTATACCATGTGTTCTCGCTTTGAACCAACGAAGTAAGAGCGGAAAGTAAAATAAAACTCGTGCACAATTAACACTCATTTGCTGTATAATTTTGTGAATAGAATAGTCACGGGGCTAAGAATCCCCCGTATTATTATCTTCGAGCTATGGTAGAAGAGGGTAAGGAAGATAATTCCCAGTTCAAAACTTGAACAAGGGCAAGCAGGGAAACATCAGTCTGCTGAACGACGTTTCGACAAGAGGACTTGTCTTCGTCGGGGTGACTGTGTTCATCCTCGGCAGAGAATACGTAGGTTCCTTACTCACAGGATGGGAAGGAACCAAGAATGGAGGTCACGAAAATGGGGTTAGTGAAGTGGGGAGAGGGTAGGAAGTGGCGCGTTTGGTCTCGGTCTTGAAAAGCTCCGGTCAGGGTTATAAGGCCGTGCGAGGGCGCGCAGTACGGTGAAGTGAACAGTTGCGCGCATGAAGTCCGTAGCGAAACAGAAAAGCGAAAATAAGTACCTAGCCAAGCCTTTTACGGGCCATATTTTTTTTTTCGGGCATGGCAAAGATCACTGATTATTGATCCGATGCGGACCGCCCCCAGGTCATCCACTGGATCTAGAAGACTGGATTTTTGGGCCGCACCACCGGTCGTTACTGGACTTCCTTCGAGAGTCCAATGTGCGTCTATATTTGTAGATAATACTTTATGCCAACAGGCACACTCTCCCATTAAAAAAGAAAAGATGTTGAAGAAAATTGTATCGTGTTGTATTGGGCTGTTTTGTATTGTATTGTATTGTATTGTATTGTATTACATTATATCGTACTGTATTGTAAAATGCGATGAAAAAAAAAGGGGGGGGGGGAGTAGGAGTCAGCGAAGTAGAGGGAGGAAAAGTGCGGCGGAAATACCTAATCTTGCTACTTGTGAGAGCATAGCGACTCATTTCTATGCCGGATAATTTTTTAAAGTTAGCGAAGTCTTCTTAGCAGACCTTTATCTCCGCAGGCTGTAGTGTCTTGAGTTTACCTTTATGAATAAAGGTGTGCCTTTCTCGGTTTCCTATCGCTAGTTTAATGTTAAAGTCGCTTGCCGTAGGGAAGCTCAAGGGCGTCTGTGGCACTGGATAGCTACACGAAACCGTCATTTTAGTAATTGGAACCTAAGAGGACGCCTTCTTTTTGGTTGCTCGTTCTTATACGACAACCCGGAAGAAATGCAGTCCAAGAGGAAACTAGGACACGCACACACACAATCCCTCTGTCTTGGTTTTCTGGTTCAAGGTATTTTTCCCGCCGTCAAATTAGTAAATGCAATTTGGAGTAAACAAGCATTTATATACCTAATGCGCCTAAAATAGAAAAGAGAAATCAACGAATATCAAAAGCCAACACGCGATGAGCACAATGGTACGATAAAGATAATAAAGGCAACCGGCTTGTCTATTCTGTGATGTCCTAGTCGAACAATAAAGCTTTGTGCCGCATAAAGCATACGAATTCTAAATTTCGCTTCAAAGAAAAACTTGAGCTCGGTAGTAATGTTCCCAAGCCCTATTGTTAGCGGAGAATGAAAATATCGAAAGAAAGTAAAAGAAAGGATTAACGAAATCACAGTAATTCCCCGTTCACCGCATCACTCCTATTGGCCGTCTCCCCCAACAGCCCGGTAGATATGTACGTTATATACGAAAGTGCATCACCGTTGCTAGGAAGACTGTACCGAGAAGGGACGTTCTCCTGGGCATAAAAAGGCCCTTCGACTTGACATCTTCAACAACATGACATCCGCTGATTTCATCACTTTCAAAGCAATAACATCCCAAGAGGCAAAGCTTACTGAATACCCCTCGCATGTGCACAGAATGAAAACTACATGAACCCAGTACTTTATGCTCACAAACAGGTTGAGAAGATCAACTAAGTGGCCGGAAAACGTTGCGTGCTTAGCTCCGGGGGACCCTGTACATTGCCCGACCATTAATTTTGGACGTTGCTCAGCTGCGATTTTACAGCAGGCTTCATTCTACCATACTTACTTCCCGCTGTATCACTGACGCAAGTTGCTTTGACAGAGTTTGTCTAGACGCCATCGTTAGTCTTCCTGTTATTTTAGTTTTACTGATCGTGGCAATTTGCAGCGTCGTAAGCAACTTCTCTATTCTGTCTCGCTGTTGACTCATTGTCGCACTAGCAGTGCCTGCGTAAGGGCACTGCATTTTGGAAGCCCTCACACTATGTCATTCTCTCAGTGTGTTTCAACTCCAAATATTCATATTCAGATGTAACGCCGCAGTTCTCCTTTCCTATGTCCGCAGGCGTCGGCTTCACGGCACAAAGGGCTGTACACAAAAACAACTTTCCGCTGTAATGCACCGCGGGTTCCGCTCCACTCCAGCTAGGAGCGTCAGCTTACGCTTTTCCTGCGCATTTGCTCGGTTTTTGCCGGGCCGACAGACGGCCTCTCTTTCCTCGCGCACCCTTGATCACCGAGAACAGGGAAGCCCCCCCCCCCCCCCCCCCGCTTCTTTCATCTCTTCGCCGTGCAACTTCGCGCCCGCGAGCCCCGCCGCAGTCGGAGCGCATCACGCGGCGTCAAAATACACTCCAGCAGCAACAGCAGCAGCAGCAGCATTCTTCCCATCCGGGGCGCCTTGTGATTCGGCCTCGCTTTGTCTCTGGAAACCGCGGCGACGACGACGAGGAGGACAACAACAACGAGCTCCCGCCGCGGCTCTTTCTTCCCCGCGCTTGTTTTCGCGCTCCCCTTCCTCTTTCGGCTTTTGTTTCGCTCGCGTGCAATTCAAACAACTACGCACGCCGGCAGACGGCGGCGGCAGCAGCAGGCGGCCGCGGTGACGGCTTGGCCGCGTCGCTTGAGTTAATTGCGCCAGTGCGAATGTTGGGGTTTGTCTTCGCCACCCGCCTCCCTCTCCTGTTCCGCCACCCAGCACGCGCGCGCGCGCGGCTCGGTTGATTCGAGCTTAATTAGCGGCCGCGAGGAGCGCCGCCTCGCGAATTCGCGGCTGTCTAACGGAGCGCGAAATGGAGCAGCTTGTGTTTGCCACGTGACGCGGCGAGATCCCCTCCGACTGTTCCCCGGTCTCTACCGTGCGCGGGACGCACTGCCTCTGAGGGCCCAATGAACTCGTCTATGGGGACGGAGCCGACTGGTGGGCCAGCTGCCCGGCGCTGCTGCTCTCGTCTTCGGGTCCCGCCCCTAACGAAACGACAAGGCACTGTCTCTGTTCTGAGGGCTGGGAAGGAGGAACGCTCGCTGATACAAGCGCGTGTGAGAGTAGCCACATTTTCGCCATTTAAGTTAGGAACTGGCAGTTCTTTTTTTAAAGCTTGTCCTAAATACGTTTCGCTCACAATTACTCTCTGCCAGTTCCCAGAGAAGTGAGATTAAATTTCAGTGTTCATGTCTGAGCACGCGTTGACATTCGGCTTTCGGATGTTTTAGTGTGCGGGCAAAGGCGTGCCGTGAGTGAATCAGCTATCAGTCATTCATAACACTGGGGCTGACTACGTCATACGCACTGCTCATTTGCGTCGTGTTTCTCATTGCACGGTGGCGAGGGTCTTGAGTTTAGCAGCCTTAACCTTAGATGTGTCTGGCTCATCGGCCCAATTCTCATGCCTGAAGTATTCTAATTTGGCGAGCGAGAAAACGAGAGGACGTTGACGTAGCTGACCTGATGATGAGCATAAAAAACAATAAAAAGTCAGGAAACGTTGCCATGCTTTCTTAGGTTCCGCGGCGGATATTTTTTAGAAAACTTCCTTTTTTTGTCTTTTTTTATGATTTGCTCGCTTTCGTGTGCCAGTACCCACCGGCACATAAATGCTACGCAGTTGCCGACCACTGGTCTTTCCAAAATTGTACTGCTCAACCAACAGCAATGCTTCAAATTACATTATTACTGATTAAGAATGACCTTCTTCTTGCTTCTTACTGCAAAATCATTCACGCTGGCTTCTCTGTCCTCTTTTCTTCATGATGCGCGAGACAGAGGGAAAGAAATTTTATTGCTTCGACATGTTGCTGCTTAGGGAGGGAAAGCAGACTCGTTACTTTTGGCATTTTCTTGCTGATGTTCGTCAAGTTCATTTTACCTTGCGTCGTCTCGGTTAAAACACTCCGTGTTATTCCACCACTTAACCTTGAGTGTCCGAATCCTTACTTCATTAATCGAGGAAACAAAAACGCCCTGTTGACGGTTCATTTCTGCCCCACTGTGGACGCTACCCGACACGCCCAAAACAAAGCGTCAAAGCGCTGGCTGCGATGGCATAACATCCCGTGCTCTCGACCTTCGGCCGCTGTAATGAACGATCTTAAGCGGAGCAAGTGTTGGCAGGTCCCGTGATGAAAGTGGAGCTAACGCCGAGCAATCGGCGGAACACTGGAGGCCTCTCCCCGCGGATAGCGTGTCGCGGTCGGTAACCGAATAGCGCGGCCTCTGTCCGTCGAGATGTTATTGATGGCGCTCGGTCGCGAGGTCTCTGTCGTCTGGGATACATTCGGAACGCTTTATTAAGATTGGTATCGGTCCGTGATTCATCGGACTTTGTGGGCCGTTTGTTAGGGCACTGCGGGGTGGGTGAGGCTCAGCATTTCCACCCGCGAATACATGTACAAAAAAAAAAGAAGCACGCTTCACGGCCGAAGGAGTTTCCTTCCGACTTCCGGACGCATCATTTTGCCCAAGGACTCGGTGCGTCGCCCGCTTCTCCAATCGCCGCTGTGAATGGTGCGCTTATACGCTCCCGTGATTTTCGGCCAGAATAGGACCAGGCGGAAATGCGCGACATTTTTCGCGTCAGCGATGAAACAGGAAGAACAGGTGAAGGCGAGTTGCGCATCTCATGACTAAGGATTCGCTCTTCGCGGCAGAAATATGCCGCCTTTCCACTTCCAGATATTTATGGCAAGTGGCTTTAAGGAGCAAGCCAGCGGGTTTTACCAGCTACGCGGGAATTTCGTACGTGATTGCAGAGTTGAACTTCCGTTCCCAACGTTAATCAGAATGAAAGAAAAGTCCGGACAGCCTGCGGAGGCGTCCGCCGTACACAACTTGAGTTGCAGTGGAGACTAAACTGCTTTAGGAAGCTCCGACGCGTCGCGGGTGCACAGGTGTGACGCGACGGAGAAAGCTAATCTGGACCGCTTCAGCTTCTCCGGCAGCGGAGCACAAGGAGACGAGGGGAGGCGATCCGGTGGCGATGTTCTTCCGCGGAGCTGGATTAATGGAGCCGTCAAGTTTTGCCTGGTGCCGCCACGCCTCGGAGCGAGAAAACGCGCATAAGTCCTCATTAGGCGGCGCTTATTAATTACGCGGCCGCTGTGCGGGCGCCCGCCGCGAGCGGGAAGCGCTGCTGTGGTCTCCGCGACTCCCAGTGTTGAGGCGGCGCGCGCTGCGATGACTCAGGGATAATGACAGCTTTCTTTTCGGAAGGAGCTCTCGGTGGCAGCGCCGGGAGGGCGCTCTCCCGGTCCGACTCGGGTTGTGAGGCGCCTGTTCCCTTGGCGCGGGCGCCCTGGCATGATAATCACAGTAATAACGCCGACATGCCGGCATCCGAGCGCTTTGTGAGGAGGAGGCCCCGTGACTCGCGCTCTTTGTGCATCTGACGGCCGCCTGCAAATGGCGGCGCTCTCGGCGCAGCAGCGATCATCGAGGGCCCTGCGACTGATCGTCGGGGATAAAGGGCGCTCCCCTCCCGGCCGCCGCCCCGCGCGCGAGCCGAGCCGGAGTCGGCGGAGCCACGCACGGAAATGACACGTCTGCAGCCGCCCCCACCTCGCGCGCTGATTCATGGCACGGCCTCATCCGGCGCTGACCCAGGCCCGACTTGCGCGTGCTCTTCCGCCTAATTGTTCGCCCGGGGCCGCGTGCCGGACGTAGCGCTTCCTCACCGGGGCGGAAACAGCGGCGCGCGCGTTCCCATGGCAGCCACGGGGCCCACCAAATCGCGAATTAAGACCTTCACATAATTAAAGTGCGGCCGCACTAAACTGCGGCATGCGGACCATCGATCGCCGCTTGTTTTCTTAATTTAATCTCGGCTCGTATTTATTCCCGGCAGTGATTATTCCGGGTCACTTCTCCAGTGCCAACGCTCGCGGACGCGCACGCAATGTCGCGATCTTTGCCGGTAGTTGGAGGGAAATTATTAAATGCGCATCCTTTAATATACTCTAACAATGAGTTACTACTTTCCGAGTCTCGGAGCTAAACATTCTAAACGGCTCGCCGGAAAAAGTTGAGATGTAGAGTATGCACGAAGACCGGTCAGGATGGCATGGCATATGGATAGGATAGGATAGGATAGGATAGGATAGGATAGGATAGGATAGGATAGGATAGGATAGGATAGGATAGGATAGGATAGGATAGGATAGGATAGGATAGGATAGGATAGGATAAACTTCATTGCTCTAGTTTCTATATACTTCAGAGTTCAGAGGTCGTCTTCATCTTGCGATGTCTTCGCCCTCTTCAGCGGGTGGAGTCCCTATGCCAGGGCCCCATTGGATCTGGCAGCTTTCACAGCATGTTGTACCAGCCTTCGTTGGAAGGCTGGGTTGTGGCTGGAAAGCGCTTCCTCCCACTGCTCCCGACACGGTTCTTTCTGATTATGGAAACGATAATTGTCCTTGCACTCCCACGTTGTGTGATACACCGTGGGTCTGCCTCCGCATTTGGGGCCGTGTCCCTGTACTGCGTTGGATACATCTTATTTAATGTGAAAAGATTAGCTAGGGTTTCTGTTTGGAGCCTCCTCCATAGGACCGCCTCTTTCTGAGTCAGGCTAGAGTGCGGTTCCGGATATCTTTTCCTACCCCCCTGTAGTAATTGGTGATTTCTGAGAAGGTGGGCATTACGTTTTCTGAGGCCCCCTCCGGGCAGAGTGGATGATAGGCTCGGTTCGTGTAAGCTCGAGCGGTCTCATCGGCCCTGAGGTTGCCCCATACTTCCGCATGTCCGGGTAGCCAGAAAATAACATGCCTCGCCTGGTCCTTTTTTGGAGCCACTTGTGCTAGGACCTGTCTTGCACATTTACCTATCCTTCCTTTCGTATAGTTCCTGCACACCTCTTTCGAGTCCGTTAGGATGGTTAAAGATTTTCCGATCCGGTTGCCTTCGGCGATCGCTAGAGCAACCGCGAGCTCCTGGCCCTCATCAACCGTACCGTTTTTAATGGATGCGCTAGCAAATTCTGCGCCCTCCCAGTTGAGTGCTACCGCTGCCATTCTCACGTCTCTTCCTCTATATCTGGACTCGTCCAAGTATACTGTATTTTCTTTGACCACCAGTTTCTCTTCTATGTATTTTGCTCTCGCCTTTCTCTTAGCCAGATGTAGGTTTGGGTCCATGTTTTGGGGGAGCGAGCAGACTTTGATAGCGGCTCTGATGTTGTCGGGGATGTCTGCTTCCTTTTCTAGTATTTTTTTCTAAGTTATATCCCAACTTTGCTAGGATTCTTCTGCCGCTTCTTGTTTGCACCAGCCTTTCCTTTTGCGTCTCTAGCTGTGCCTCTTCCAGCTCTTCGAATGTGCTGTGAATGTCGAGTGCGAGTAACTTCTCGTTTGCTGTATGCATCGGCAGATGAAGGGCCGTTTTATACGCCTTCCGAATGATTGCGTTGATTTGGTTCATTTCCACAAGTTGTGGTTCCGAGAGTACAGCTGTCCAGGCCACAGGTCCTATCATGCGGATAGTCTTTGGGCTGTTAGAAACCATGGTCGTTTGTGTAGCGTCGGCCTAGATCATGTGCTCTTTTAGATATAGCCCTAGTTCTACGGCGCTGTAGAACAACACAGCGTGCTCCGTTTACCTATGCCGCAGCCGCGACATAAGTTCGTGTTTATACCGTAGCTAATACCGTCAGAGGCACTGGCAGCGCCTAGTATATCGTGCTGGCATCTGCACTCGGTTTTGTGAGACGTAGCGAAGGGCACACGGGCCGCGCTAATTGTGCACACTGGATGAAGGAGTCTTTTGCGCGGCGTTTTCTTTAACAGTGGCCCGTCAACAACATTTTGATTGAAGCCACCGCTGTTTATCACATGTCGTTATAGGCGTCCGAATCGCGACTTGAAGTGTAACTGGTGCACCTTGGAAGCCCTCTCTCTTGCCATTGTTCGCGAGATCGTTTGAACGGCTGCTTAGTAGCGCTTCAGAGATTTCCGCTCATGATTTGGCGAGGTTCTTTTCCTGGAAAATAGCGGATGTAATTTTCGGCCGGTCATATGTCAACAAGTAATAAAAAAAAAAGCCTTCCTACGGGGCATCACGACAATGTCGCACCAAGGAGATGTTTGCCATTCCCTCGCAGCCTGCATGCATTTTTTCACGCAATGCGCCGCGTCCTTGTTACCCTTAAATAGGAGAGCTAGAACAACAGCATGCGCACGTAACAGCAGCATAATCCTTCTACGTTCCTTAATTTGCTGCGAAAACGAATGCCGATTCGGTTATTTCTGCCGATCTCGACCAGGAAACGTAGGACAGTGGCCTCGCTAAACCGGATTACGTCTCAGATCTACAATGCTCTATATTTTCCGACATCCTATCGCCACAGGCCTCCTAATGACGAATTCTAGCGGACACTGCGGCGCCGCGCAAAGAAGCGTCGGATGTAGGAGGGCAGCGAGGGTTTACTTTCTGTACAGATTGAATTCCATGGACCCGGCGGCTCATGCTACGGCTGCTCCTTGCAAGTGCACCACGTGGCACTGCCTGGCGGCGGTGCCTGGCGACTGCGCCCACATCGCGGTGTGTCCCGCGGGGGGAGGGGGGGAAGCAGCAGCCGCGGACAGCACGGACGAGGACTCCGCCCCTTTCAGATCGCGCGCGTCCCCAGGAGAGGGGGCTCTCGGGACGGCACGACGCATGCACGAAGCCACGTACGCGGGCCAGCAGCAGCCTGGCGTCGCGCAGCGCTGGTCCCGATTCCCGCTGCCGAGCTGTATGCAAATGACACCGCCTCTGTGGCGAGGGGGACACCTACGCAGTTACTGCGGTGTCTCTGAGGCGGCGCCTTTGGCCAGACGTGCCGGCAGTGCTGCGCGCGACAACGAGGTGCTCGCACAAAGGGCGGCTCTGCACGCTGTGGCTTTGCGGATTTGGCCCGGCCGTCGCGGTGACCTCTCTCCGGCGCCTGAACCGACAGCGTCGCGAGAAAACGCCAGCTATACATACGCGCAGCAAAGTGCGCCGCTGTACTATCGCGACACAGGGCGGCCTCTTTTGTACTCGGTGCCGACACCACCATTTTCAATAACTGGTTCACATTCGCCTGCGGCTTCTTTCTTGAAATTCTTTCCTTTTTCAATTTACTTTTTTTATTATACACGAGCGCACTGTTGCAGTAGCAAGCTGTGTTCAATACAAGAACATGAACAACAATTCAATTGGATTCACTTTGCTTCGCCTTGTCTCGCTCTCTCTCCCTCTTTTGAAGACGCCGACATTAAATTAAATTTACCTTTATTTTTCAGAGTCGGTCTTCTCCGGCGCTACTTCTTCGTGGCAGTAAACGCCATTCTCGCCCATAAAAAAAGAGTTGAGTCGGAGTCGAAGGAAGGTATTTTTTTTCTTCTCGTAGAGAGCGGTCAGTCTATTCGACCCTCCCGCGGTGGATACTCTCATGTCGTCAGAATGTTTTCTTTCTTTTTTTTAACTTAGAGGCGGTAATCCAGTAATAAGATTAGGGCCTCGAGGATATCGTGCAGAATGCGGACGAGGCAACCCAGCACTTTTTTTTTTTTAGCTGGAAACAATTTGGCCGAATTGGAAACGGGTTTCCTTCGATCCAAACGAATATATTCTGGGCGTCTTACATCTACCCTCATTTTCCGTTAGTCTCACCCGCTTGAACTTTTATTTGCCAGTGTCTTACGTGGAAGCGTGTACATGTGGTTTCGGCTCATGGGGTTTAAGTTAAGGAGGCGCCATGCTTCAAACTCATGAATAGAGCATTTTTTAAAGATTTTTTTATACTGACTCAGTTGAGTTGAGTCTACGTGTTGAAAGCTACATGTGGGGTTAGTCTTGCTTTATCTGCCGGCAATTGCTCCACCATAGCGTTCCTTCTATATTAATAATGTCCTAAAACCTATCGCATCTACCCCGCTATGCGCACAGTCTCTTATAATAGCACACATTCTCTCCCGCAGTCACCATCTATGCACACAATCAATCCACACAGTCCACTCCAGAAGTCACCATCTATTCACATATTCATTCACAGTAGAACATAGGCCACTACTACTGAGCAATTTGCATGCCTCTAGGCGCGAGTATACAAGTTAGGACGAAGTGGGCATCAGATGATGTCTGTAAAAGTTAACGGCAGACAAGTTTAAGCGCTTATCAGAGGAATTACTAGTAAAAAAAAAAACACAGGCATTAGCAAAATTTTTTTGCTAATGCAAAGTCAAAACCAAGCTTTCTACTGCGGCGATTCCTTCGCCTTAAAATAAGCGACGAAACGGAAGGCAACAAAGTAAGCCGTCAAAAGCTGCCAGCTGGAACAGAAAGGAAAGCTAAATGTGTGATAGCAGTTACAATGTACGCAAAATGGGTTGCACATTTTATGTTTTGTTTTTAAGGTACGTAGTTTATGGTATAAAGCATACTTACGACCATCACGGGTGTTATTGTAGACAACCCTACAACGTTCAATGCCAAGTAATCGTGACATACCGCTCGCACGCCGTGTATACTCATTACTGCATGGAGCGTGCATACAAAGTTTGCTGTCAACATGTTATCGGTAGCGAGTGCTTTCCGATCAAAATGTTTTGGAGGCAGAAAATTGGTCATACATTTAGGGGAATCCCACAGGTGCAGTAATTTGTATTGAGGGAGTAATTACTCATTGGCATCCATCCAAGCGCAGCCATACGGCTACAAAGGAAAGCTATACAGCTTCCTCAAAAACTTCGTAGTTAAATAAAAAGTCGTCCTTGTCCGGGATTCGAACCCGGGACCACCGCTTCACCCCAAGCAGTTTACCAATTCAGCTAACGGGGACGGCTAGCATAGAGGTTGAATATTGGACTGCCCAAGGGAGAAGATTGGATAGCCGCCGGCATAGCTCATTTGTTAGAGCACCGGACGCGAAATTCGGAGGCCGCGGGTTCCGATTCCACTGGCTGCATGTGGTTATTTTTCTACTTTCTAATCAAATATATTTCAGCGATAAAGTAATTACACTCTTAATTTCCCATTGTTCAACGCCATAAATTACAAAATAAAAATGCCGAAACATTCCTCTGTGCTCCTTTGTTTTGGTGACTGTTGGATTCCTTCGTATGTATGTCACAACGAGCCCCTTCTTTCCCTTCCATGGTCTGTTCAAAGTGTTCCAAAGCAAATTTAGTGAGACATTTAATGGTAAATTTTATATACTTAGGAAGAAGAAAATTTTAGCGCTCGAAAAGCTTTTGGGATTTGATAGCGTGTAATGGAAGCAATCATTCTTTTTTCTTCGATCCCTTCTTAATTTGTGAGTTAAAGGTTTAAGATGACACTTTCCACAGAAGCTGCTGCGCTCAGCCGAACGCCGCAGCAGGCGGAATACTCGCGACATATTCGGCTGGTGGCGTCTCTTCCAGTCCCCCTAAGGGATGACGTGACGACATGTGCACACTGCCCTCACATCTGTTCGGCAATTACCGATGCTTGGATTTATATGGGTTGTTATCTGTGCCCGTCAGCGTCAGTCCTGTCATGTCTTTCTATGTGTTCACCTAAATATGTAGCGCAGTTTAATGTCAAGAAAAGAAAATGCATCACCAACTAGCCCGCAACGTGTTTTATTATGTGTACCTGAGCACGCTTATAGTAGAATGCTATGTGTTACTGCTTGTTCTGCCATGCCGATTTGCCATATTTTGTTTATTTTATTATGCTAGTTTTCAATATGCGCCGTTCCTGGTGTAATCCCGCTTGAGATACGCAGCATCGGAAATAAATAAATAAATATACTGTTTACGTAGCCATGCTGTTTTAAATTGAGAACCTTTAACTTTATTCGACTGGCGCTCTGTTGATTTCGCCGAAGCCGGTTCAGCAGGCGTCCACTGGTCGAAGCAAACGACCGGCACGAATTGGAGCTCGGAATGCGCGATACCCGCATCGTATATTACCATGGTGCACAAGGATTCGCAAAAGGCGGCGACAGAGCAGCGTCCGGGGTAGTTTTCCCCGCAGCCGCTGCACCGTTTCAAAATTCTCGCACAGCCAACGCGAAGTGTGCGCGCTTTTCGCACTGGTGTGCTCACTCGTGCTGCAGCCAGTAGTTGCTCGGGGGAAGAGCCGGAGCGGCTGCGCCATCGTCGGCCCATCATCGCGCCGGGGCGTCCGCCGCCGTCCCCGATAAGAGCGGGTTCTGTGGCCGGGGACGACTGCGGCGTGGACCGCTTTTGTCTCGTCGCCTGCCTTTGTCTTGGTGCTCTTTGTGCGCGCGATGGATGTCGTCCCGGCGAAGCGGTGCGCCAAGCGGCCCGGAAGCGACGCGATAACGATAATGGCCCAGAGATGCCTGCCATCCCCGCCCTCTCCTCCCTGCTCTCGCGCCGACCGTCGCGGAAAGCGTGCCCCGACGTGGAAATGTAGCCACGGTCCTCGCTTCTCGTTTTCCTCTTCTTTTTCCGCCTCTCTCTATCCTCGGGCTTGTTGTCAAAAAGACTCGAAAGGCCAAAATTTTGTCCGCTGACTAAGCGGCCACGCTAGCTACAAAAGGTGGGCATTTTAAAGAAAAAGAAAAACAAAGGAAAGTGGTTAATGGGTGGGGAGACACATGGAGGGTGGTCGCGTCTCGCACCTCTCCGTGCATGTCTCAGGCGACGAAGCGTGTATCCTATTGAGGAAGGACGTGTAGAGCACACGATTATCCTGGCCCATGGAAGTGCCCTTTTAATGACGCTGTAGGAGGCAGGTGGCATGATGAGCTGCACAGATGCCGGTCATGCCTGCTGCCCTCAATGACCGTTGGGAATATGGATTGATGGTCATTTGTGTAAGTTTATACTTAAGGAACCAGTTTATCGTTACGACCAAGAAGGCGCCACTTCGATGCATAACACCCTTTGTGAGGTCCTTACATGACATCACAGCGAATGCATTTTTTATTATTATTTCAGTTTTGTTCATATATGTAAGTATTTTTGACGGATAAAATATTACGTGTTTTACATAGCAGACGTCTAAAATGATGTAAGTTTTGCAGCGCATCGTGTGTGTTTATTCGAAATCGGTCGTAGCACCATGCGGCTGGCCCCGAATTATAATCTTTGTTCCCGAGTCCCTTACTTGTTGTGAGCGCGTGCGATACGCGGTCTTGAATTTTTTTTTTTACAAAAGCAAACTCTTATAGGCTTGGTTTAACCATGTAGCCCGGAATTCTAACGTGGAATCTACAGCGTCAGCGCTAAGACCTTGAATTTTCTTCGTAATGTAATTTAATTCAATAGCCGCCACCTGCCTGACGGTGTCAAATCGCCCTCTCCATGTTTAGGAGAGAGGAGAAAGAAGTAAGGAGCGAGAAGGAAAGTGGGAGGGTAGGAATAATTAAAATGGCTAAACCAAAGCTGTAACAGATTTCGCTGATTAATGCGCCATGTTGGTAAGCATAACACTTCAAATTCTTTGCCTTTTACAGCTTCGCCACCTCGCAAATGCTTTCAGTTATGGTTAACTTCAAATATCTTGAAGAAGGTGTTCAAAATTCCGGAAAGCCTTTCGTTGAGCAGTCCTGCGATTTCTTTGCAAGCGATGATATACAACCAGCTAAAAATTTCGCTATTGTAAGTATGTTGTGGTGGCTGAACCATCAAACTTGGCTGGCCAAAGGCGGACGTAAACAGTGTTAGAAAAATACACCTCGAAAATTCTGAGCGCTTGGGCGAGGGGGAAAAGGGAAAGAAGCAAAGACGGAACGAGACGGCGAGGCAAAACAAACTACGGCGCATCAAGTGCAACCCAATTTGCCGCGTTCCTGATTGAAATCTACCAGCGTCCCTGAAACCTGAGCCGTGTGCTCTGGCCACGAGGTTTCTCATCAAGGGTGCGTGTTTGCATAACGGAAGAGGATCGTCTGGCTTCGTTTATCGCACCGGTCGTGCGCGCGCGATAGTTTCCTGCTTAGACGTCCCCGAGGGCCACATTCACCGAGGTTCCGTCTGGGGGCGCCCTTCCCAGACTTCTCAAAAGGTCACTGGCACCAATATTTCAGTGATTGCCGCCTGCAAGACCCGCATGGGCCCGACTTGGACGCCGAGCAGGCGCGAGATTGAAGCGAGGCGACAAGTTTGACGACAGTACAAGTTTGCGCTGAGTGGCGTCGGTATGAGACAGTAGGGGTGGGGGGGGGGGGGGGTTGGGGGGGGGGGTGGGGGGGGGGGGGGGCTGGGCGTCGCAGCAATGGTGCTTTGATGCGGATAGGAAACTCCGGAAGAGGGCTTTCTAGTCGTTTTTTTAATGTTATTGAAAACATTAAGCTCATGTATACTTTACTGCGCGTAGGAAATCACGCAAATGATACCAGGAACACTGCACATCCACGAATTTATTTTTGTGCACTGCTGTGGGTTGCAAGTTGTCGTACAGTATCTAATGCTTCATGTCTCGAAGCAGCAGCACGTGAGCCATAAGGGACGTCGTAGTGAAGGGCTGCGGTTTAATTTCTACCGCTTGGGGCTTTTGAGTGTGGCTGATATCGCTCAGTACACCGGGGTTTTTCTATTTCGCCTTCATCGAAATGCAGCCGCCGCGCTCGGGATTTGAACCCGCGACCTTGGGCTGAGCAGTCGAATAACTTCAAGACTACTGAGACGCTGCGGCAGGAACTACAGATTTTACCGTAGTTGTTTAATTTGCGTGATTCTATCAGTAAAATATTTTGCGCGAAAAACCTAACTGCCTTGTAATAGGCACCCACGGCTACACATGTGTTTTTGCTGAGGTCACCGATTCACGTGTGTAGCTGAAACGGTGTTCGTATGGTCCTACGCTTCGCTGCCTTTTGGAGCATTCGTTCTGCCGTCACGTATGACACAGTGCTTCTAACGAAGCTTATTTGCGTGCTGCTGCCCAAAGCTGTTATTAAGTTGGGCATCGAGTTGCTTTCTTTCAATCGCATCTACCTGTGAGAAAGAGAGGATTTTCATTTGGTTTGAAGTGATCCTAATTTAATTTCCTAATTATATTACTCTTAAAATGTACCAGGGATTGTTGCTTACTTAGTTTCTTTCTACAATGACACATGCTTCATACCTGTCTTTAAGAACCAATTACTGCGTACGGTTTGGTTTGCGTGAGCCATAATATCAGGTGGGTGGGGCAGTCGCATTTGTTCGAAAGCGGAAGGCGAGCCTATCAGTCTGATTCGGTATTCACTTGAAGTCTTAGCACGTTAACTGTTTATTGGCTCCCCATTTTGAATTAAAGTAGCGCATTAGTCGAGCCTGCTTATAATGAAAAATGAAGGAACCAAAAATGGCATAAGGCGGTGCAATTTGGCATGATGCCTACTGCTGAGACATATTTCGCGTACTGAATATGACCAGCGATATAGCACGGGATATATTTTCTGCGCGCATTTTTAAATTTTAATTTGACCGGTTTTTGCTTCCCGGTTTCATTTATCTTGAAAAATCATATTTGTTATGCGGTCATGTTGTGGTAGAGCATGAAAGTTCTAGTATTTAAAGTATTTTTATAGCCTCATGGTGGCTCAGTGTTGCGGTGCTGGTGCGTGAAGGTTTGTTTAACCATAGGCAGCAGCTTAAATTAAGTATGTCTGTGCGAGAATTAATTATAAGTTGAAAAATAATAATACTGAATTGCTATAAGTCAGAGGCACTTATTATTCAATTGTTTTAAGCATCAGAACGGCGGTTTTGCTGTTCGTCAGTGTGTATTTACTCACAGGGCTGACTGAACCAGAGATGGGCATCCTCACGAGGTCACGAGGGCGAGCCCTCATGAGGCTGTCCTCACTCTCACCTCATGAGGATTTCACTCGGTGAGGTGAGGGTGAGGGAGGATGGGCGCAAGGAAATTCGTGAGTACGAGGGTGAAGGAGGAAAGACATGGTGAGGTGAGGGCGAGGGAGGGAACACATGATGAGGTGAGGGAGAGGTAGGGCAAGATGTACTGTCTAAGGGCGATGATGGTGTCCCGAACCGCACTCCGGGCTAACGTTTTTTGTCTGTGCAGCACGTTATAACTTCGCGTTATAAAGCACTAGTTCTTGGGGTGAAGGCTCCCGGGGAAGACGTAGTTTCTGCAGACTGGAGGTACACGAGGTGAACACGAAAGGCGGGGAGCCGAACGCCTTCTCCGTCGCCGCGATGTACTACTCCGCTGACAATGCTATGCCCAGAAAACGCGCTTCGAACTCAAAAAGCCTACTCTTTAAAATTGTGTAAAGTCTTAGACGAAACACCCTGTATAGTGCGCTAACAAGGGGGCACTTTCCGGGCCTTGCAGGTGGCCGCCGCTCCAACAGGAACCGTGGTACCGCAGTCAGCATTTTCATTAACAGCCACGAGTCTGTCAGATGATCAGAGTTGGGAGTAAAACATGCAGAAGTTATGCCTCGTAAGGTTGCTGAATTCCGAAGTTTTGAGCCTTGTTTCCCGGAACGAAGCCCGATTTCAGTTTAGTGAGGTTTCAAAGAACTGGCTGCGGCGCAAAAAATGTTTTTAAGAAATTCCACTGTCAAATCAAAGCGTGTTGGCGGCGTTGCTGTGGAATTTTTTTTCATTCACACTGTGAGTAGTTCAGTACAGTCGTATCATCTGTCTATTTTCGCTGGAATTGCAGTATAGGAAAAAGGTGCCACGATGTGTTTAGCAAGGGCGACCACTGTACTCTTGCCATGGAAATAAAGCAGCACCTTAATCACCTTGGTCTGAATCATCGCTCGCTCCGTCTTTCATTGTACGGTGTGCTAAAAAAGAAAAAGTTGCACTGCTCTCCAAATAACAGGAGCATCTCTTGGTTTATTTCTCTCCCTGGCAAGGGCTGTAGCCATGTAATCGCGCGCCTGATTATATAACCAAATTTATTGTAGGCATTGTAGAAAATTGACACTCAGGGTTTGGATAACTCGCAGCGTGGAAGCAAAAAAATCACGGGCGTTTTAGCTTGGGATTATTTATTTTATTTATTATTAATACTGCAGGCCAACATACTGGCCCATGCAGGAGGGGCAATAGAGTTGACAAGGTAAGGACAATGCAACAAAGGTGACAAAAAAATGCATAGATAAGCAGTGCATAAAAATTATGCAGCCCATAGCCACGTTACAAAAATCTAAATGCTTGCCTTAGCACAGTAATTACAACAAAAAGAATCGCACATTTGAATTTATATGTGGATAAACACGCTGTGCCAAACAACAATCGGGCACTAAACATAACAAACTACTAGAAATTTCACTTAAAAACGAGAAAAATAGTGAAATTACTGCTTATGGTTGTGTTATTTTATGTGACAAATAGTTTTCCAACGCTTTTGTGAAGTTCCCTGATTGAAGTACATCAACAGGGAGAGAACTCCATTCGTTTATACTACGTGGATAAAAACTATTCATGTGAGATTTTGTTTTAGCAAATAATGGCGTAAGGGAAAAGTTGTGTCTATGTCTCGTTTTACGTACAGTAAAAGCCGTTACATAATGAGGCATTTGAAGCCCGATTTTTCCATTTATGATGTTATGTAAAAACTGGAGACGACTAACTTTACGCCTGTGTTCCAGTGAAGTGATTTTATTTCTAAGCATTAGTAAGGACAGGGAATCCTCTCTTGTATATTTTCCAAAGATAAATCTAACGCCCTTCCTTTGTACACGTTCCAAATTCATGATGTCCTTTTTGGTATGAGGATCCCATACAACCGCTGCATATTCAAGTTTCGATCGCACGAATGAGTTATATGCTAAAATTGTGGTGTTTACCGGTGCCTTTTTAAGATTACTTTTCAAGAATCATAATTTGCGCAATACCACTGAACATGTAAGGGAAATATGGTCTGACCAGGAGAATCTGTTAGTGAATGTGACGCCTAAGTGTTTGTATTGTTCAACATCAGTTATTTTTGTGCCGTTTAGAACATAAGAAAATATACTAGGTTCCTTTTTTCGTGTCACTCGCAGCAAGACTGTTTTGTGTACATTTAATTCCATGCCCCAAAGTTTACACCAATTTGAAATTGCAATAACTGACTTCTGCAGGCATGCGTGATCATTTCGTGAAGCCATTTTTTTAAATATGACACAGTAATCCGCAAATAAATTAACATGCACATCATCGGGGATTTCGTCCACTATATCATTAATATAGATCAAAAATAAAAGCGGTCCTAATACGCTGCCTTGCGGTACGTCCGAACTTACCTGACGGACACTTGAAGAACATTTATTAATTTCTACGAACTGCTGCCTGTGTCGGAGGTAGGCTTGGATCCATGATATAATATTTGATGGAAGACCAATGCACTCGAGCTTGTGGATTAATTCTCCGTGGGGTACCTTATCGAAAGCTTTGCTAAAATCTAAAAAGAGCATGTCAACTTGTCCGGACGAGTCAAGTACTTCAGAGATTTCATGAACGACTGATACGAGCTAAGTTGAAGTCGATAATCCCTTTATGGAACCACGAATTATCGTGCTCTAGCACCATTAGCCCCGGGTTTGCACGGTTTATCCTCACTTTTTATGCTTCTGCTTGACCTGAACTGGCTTACTTATGTTGATTGTCATATGATGTAAGTTTGCGTGATATTGCATCATTTTAGACTTGTACTGCGGTATAATAGGTCAATCCCTACGTTCACAGATCCCTGCGAGTCCTGATTCCGCTCCCGGCTCAGAGGTGCAACTGTTAAGCTACTCGCCACTGCCCTGCGATAGCAGTTGCTGCCATCGGTGGGGCTTGTGATACACACATTGTTCGTGAGTAACTTCTCGCGACAAATCACTAATTGAACTGCCACGGTAGGCAGTTTGTTGACAATCCGGGGCAGCTTTTAATGACCTCACAACGTCACGTGACCAAGGTGGTCCACGTACTATAGCAGGCTTCGGACAGACAGACAACCGCTTTTCGGCAGAGTGGAAGCGCTACTAGGCACTAAAATAGAAACCACAGGATTTGTTCAATCAATACTCGTGGAGTTTGTTATTACCATTATTCAGCCCAATAGCTGCATTTAACGACACATTTGATTTTGAAGTGGCCTGCATAAAGTTTTACCTTAAGCGACAGCATAAAAGCCTCCCTGCAGAGGAAAGCCGGCATCACACTGGGAAAAGGCACTAAAGAAATAGAAAACTTCATAGCTGGGGGAGTGGGATGCTAAACCGCGGCAGCGCTAAAAAATCAGTTCCGCTGGCCGCTGCTTCAGACCAATATGCCATCCCCACAGCTTTTTTTAAAGCATAATATTTATTGCATTGAAAATATATTCCATTTACTTTAACTAAATTATTTACAAACCATTAAGGAAATGCCACGAAACACATCGCAAAAACAGAGCAATAGACCACTAGACGCGAGGTAAGGCTGAGCACATCACCAAGAGGGAGTGCCACTCCTGTTTAAAGTAAGTTGGTTCATACACTTTCCTTAATTGAATAATCAGTTTGGAGAAATATTCACATCCTGCCTGAACAAACTCCCAAGATCTCAAGCTGTGCTTGCGATGCCGTCGTCTTCGTCATTACCCGCGTTCACGCGCGTTAGACTGTCAGTCTCTCATGCTGTAGTTTGAAAGTGTCGTCTTCATCCCCTTTAATCAGCGCGCGTGGAAGCGTCGTCAGACGAGCATGCTACAAACCGCACAAAATAGCGGGAGGTTAGAAGCAGTGAAATTGAGAAGACCCAGTGCTATCGCAATGTCATAGGGTAAGGGTAATTAAGCGACCTACAAACTTTCCTTGTTGTGAGTCTATTCTGTATTTAACACTTACTGTAATTGTCTTGGTAAACGCTACTGCATTGTTTTCTAAATATTATTGGCGTACATTAGTTTTTGTACACAGACACAACAACGCGCTGTCTCATTTGAGCAGTGCATATAGATAACAATGAAACGTTATAAGTGCAGGGCACATGCATGCGTGCAGTGCGTTCCAGTAGTAAAGACAGAGTGATATTTTTGGGCTCAACTTGTAACTGTCTCGGTTTGGTCTCACGTATTAGCGCAAACAACACTACACACCCGTACAGGTGAGATGGAAAGAAATGCGCACAGAGCGGGGCCTAGGCGCTCCATTGTTCGCATTTCTTTTCATCGCGGTTTTACTTCGGTGGCAGGAAGAAGACGCTAGAGTCGTCTATCAGTCGTTCTAGGATGACTCTAACATATCGTTTTCGTGCCACCCAGGTAAAAGCGCGATCAAAAGAAATTCGAACAGCGGAGCGATTAAGCTCCGCTCTGCTCGCATTTCTTCCCATCGCGATAGTACACACACAACAATATAAGCATGTAGGCTTTCGTCCAGTAGTGCCTTGAGGGCTTCACTTATATGTTTATTACTCAGTAATAACGCCAGAAGTTGCTGACACCAAAAAATAACTCGAAATTTAAAACGACTGTAGTGGGGGAGAAGGTGAGGGAGTGCCAATGATGTGGGTGCGAGGGAGGGCCAGCAAATTTTTGTAATTGAAGATAAGGGTTATGGAGGGCCATGGACTCAAAATTGAGGGTGAGGGAGTAAAAGTAAAAATGAGGGCATTTCCCCACTTCTGGTTAGAGCACACGGCCACAGAACAGCGCGGAGTGATACACCTCCCTTTATTTATTTGTTTATTTATTTATTTATTTATTTATTTATTTATTTATTTATTTATTTATTTTTGCGCACTACTTCCGCACTTTGCACAGAGGATTGAAGAGAAGTTTATTTACCACGGGCCTGAAAGGGACTGGCATCCCTCGCAAAAACAAAGACACAGAACGGCGACTAATGTCGCCCAACCCAAACTAAAGACATGCTTTGGCGACTAGCGTCACCCTACCTATGCAAAAATGCACGTTGGCATAAAATGCACAAATACATAATCCATGAATGTCCAAAAGAGTTCAAAAGATGGTCCATACGCGCGGGGGGAAGCACGCGGGGCATTCACGCACAACACACCGCTCACAATCGCCGCACACAAAGAACGCACGGCACACTCAGTATGGCAGGAGCTGCACGGTGACGCGGCCCCTGCTTCTGTTGATGAACCGGGTGCTCCATTGGCGCAGGAATTTTTCCTCGTCGAGGGTGACCCAGTCTAAGCACGCCTGTTCGAACAGGCGCGCTCTCACCCTCAGCAACAATGTGAACATGGCCCGCTGGGGTCGACCCTGCAAGGAAGCCACGCCTCTCTGCCGCCACAAAACAAAGGCGCCCACACACAGCAGAAGCCGCACAAACGACTCACGTGGCCTGGTGCGGGAGTTCAAGGTGACAAAAAACATACGCGACATGAGCCGCCAAAACGTTTTAGCAACCACGCACTCAAACATGGCATGCTGTAGGGTTTCAGTGTTTCCACACTGAGGACACCGCGAAGAAGGGGCGATGCCCCACGCTGCGACACGGACTCCCGTGGGCAAGACCCTCCAGCCTCGCAGCCAGCCGAAGTAGCGAACGTCTGGTGGAAGAGCGCTAGACGTCAAATCTCGCCACCGCACCCGCCTGCTTCGTTCGAGGTGTTCTGGGGCAGCCTCCTGGATAGCGAGGAGCTTGCAAACACGGGAGGCCTGTGTCTTAGTGACGTCGACCTCGGGCAGGGCGGCTGTGAGAGACTCGGCCGCCCGACAGACATACCTAAAGAACCTCGGTTGCTGTTCGGCTGAAGGACCTGTTACTTGACCAAAAAAGAGGCGCCGCGACGTCCCAAGAAGGTAGGCGAGAAGTCCCCTCCCCGGGTAGTCGGTGACGTTGACCAGGTCGCGGACGCCTCGGACAGCTAGAACACTGCACATTGTGCGTAAATCGAGCAAGCTGAACCCGCCCATGCGCGTGGGAAGGCGAAGGAGTGCGCGAGCGACGGTCTCCGTCCTTCCCGCCCAGAAAAAAGCGCCACAAAGTGTGGCCAAACGACGCGTGAATGGGCGCGGCGGACAGGCGACGCGAGCTGCGTAGAAGAGTGGCACGCACATAGATGATCTAATAATAAAATCGCGCTCAGACAGCGACAAGCGAAAACGCGCTGCCACTGCGAGACGTCGCTCTGCAGTCGTTTTTAACTGCGACCACGACTCGCGAGCTACCTCTCCTGAGGACAGGAACACGACGCCAAGAACCTTAACCGCCGAGACCCACTCTACGTCGCCCAGCAGGTCTGACGTAAAAGCGCCAAAGCGCAGAGCTTTGCTGCTGCCCCTGTTAAGCAGGGAGCCGGACAGCTCGCTGTAACACGTCAAAAGCCGTAAGAACGCTGCGTAGCTGTCCTCGTCCCGCAAAAACAGGGACACGTCGTCAGCGTACGCGAACACCTTCACCTTCACCTGACCTTGGCCAGGCAAAGGGAACCCGCGTACCGATGGACACTCCGCTACGCGGCGCAGGAGTGGGTCTAAACACAACAAGAATAGCATAGGTGACATGGGACAACCCTGTCGTATGCCGCGCTCGATATTGAAGCGGTCGCTCAACGAGCCGTTAAAAAGCAACCGAGCTGTAAGGCCGGAATACAGCCGCGCTAACCGCGCCACGAACTCGGGCGGGAAGCCGAAAGCCCCGAGAACTCCAAAAAGGTAGCGATGCTCGACTCGGTCGAAGGCTTTAGCCTGATCAAGTGAGACGAAACAACCCGGTATTCCCGTTCTCGAGGTGAACGGGAACAAGTCACGCGTTAGTGCGAGGGACGAGAACACCGATCGTCCGAGCACACTGCAGGTCTGTGCAGGGCTTATGAGCTCCGCTAAAACCGTACTCAACCTTTTAGCCAGCAGTGACGCCACAATCTTGTAATCTGCATTAAGCAGTGTGATCGGGCGCCACGCCTGCGGGTCAGATGGGCACCCGCCAGGCTTAAGGATGAGCACAATACGGCTCTCTCTGAAGGACTCCGGCCTCTCGCCGTCCCTGACGAAGGCGTTCATCATCTGGAGAAGGTGTTCCTCCAGGAAGGTGTAAAACCTCGCATAAAAGCTGATGGGAATGCCGTCAGGGCCTGGAGCTGAGGCAGCGTTCATGCCTTTAACTGTGGCAAAGAGTTCTTCTGAGCTCACCGGAGCGCTGAGCTGTGTGGCTACATCTCTCGGCACTTGCGGCAGCTAGCCGAAAAAACTGCATAAAGCGTTCGCAAAGGAGGCGGCGTCCCACCGTCCGGCCTCAGAAACAAACAGCTGTGAGAAGTGACGGTCAAAAGCGACAGAGATGACAGCCGCGCTGCTGCTCCTGGAACCGTCCGGCAAAACGACCTCCTCCACGCGAACCTGTCGTGTCTCATCAAGACTACCTGCGCGCACCTGCCGCAGCACTGTTGGATCTGACACAGGTCTACCCTGCACTAGTGCCTGACTTGCTGCCCGCGAGGACTGGCGTAGTAGCATGTGGTAGCGCGCTTTTAAAAGGGCGAGGTAATCGCGCATGGCAAAGGTAAGCGGCGCGCCGCGCTGCACGACGCGAATACGGGCAAGGGTGGTGTTTATCTCCTCCGAGATACGCCTCCTACGCTGGCGCCCTTCGCTGACTAAAAGCACCCGCCATGCCGATTTGAGTTCATCCCAGGTGTTGCCACTTTCACGGCCTCCAACAGGGCCTCCCAACGCCTGTTCAATAGAAGTCACGCTCGACCAATCTGTCAGCAGACATGGATCCATACGCCACGCGTCTACACGGGGGGCACCACCGCCCATGTCCAGTACTGCTGACAGAGGTCGATGGTCGCTAATACGTGGGGTGACCGGGGGAAACGCGAGCACGTCACACGGTACTACACAACAATCCAACTCGCGTGGAAAAAGGAATTTGTCGAGACGACTAACCGACCTGCCCCTCTCATAAGTAGCACCAAATCTGTCACCATGTAGTTTTAACCACGCGTCAGTCAAACAAATTTGAACCAGAACATTGAAGAGAAGTTTATTTACCACGGGCCTGAAAGGGACTGGCATCCCTCGCAAAAACAAAGGCACAGAACGGCGACTATTGTCGCCCAACCTAAACTAATGACGCAAACGCAGAGTACCAACCGCCGACGACGCCGTCATACCCGCAGTTTTGTACGGAATATCTTAGTACTGAGCGCTAAAAAGTCTGCTGATTCAGCTAACATATTTAGGCAGAGTGTCCTTGAAATCCACAACGAAGGCTCGCGCACTGCAATCAGAATCGCTGGCCTCAAGGAGCTGCACTAAAGTGTTAACTGAAATAAAAGTAGTGTAAAATGTAGATACAAAAAGTACATCTTTTCTCCAGTTTTTGTGTTTACTTGCTGGGCCAAGTGGCCCGACGCTGCCCTCCTGGCTGAGCTTTTCTTTCTCGCCGCTGTACACGGCCACGCTCCACCGGCTATCCTTTCCCTCACGGCGCGGTTGAGGTGTGCATTGAGAAGTGAAAGAGTTACTGCGCCATTTACTTTCATCAAAAACCGCATTTTTTTATCTCTTGCCTGCTGTCCTTTATTTCCGCTGCCCCAGCTCAGGTGCTTCAGTATCGATGGCAGATGCCGGGGCTAGCAAAAATCTTTTCCTTCCTTTTTACTATTATTTTTAATAAAACCACTACCACCACCACCTTATCTCATGCTGCCTCGATAGAGCACCCTTTGGTAGGGTGGCGACACTGATCGTTCGATAGGGAGGCGCCATTCTGAATCACAAGGATTACGCCAATTCCTATAATGAAGACGCTACTAAATTTAAGCTGAAATAAGATTTTCATGTCTGGAAGAAGTACTGGACGCTTTGGTGAGTAAAAAAAAATTGGAGGATGGTTAAGCTTCACCTGTAAGAGCAGGATGCGACAGCGTGTTGCAGCATTGCCAAGGAATCCACGGAAACGCCATCGTCCTTCGGTGCCAGCCCTTGCCCGGAAAATTTAAGGAAAGGAAACATATCTTGGTGGACACCCGAACCGCGCCGTTAGGCAACGAAAATGAAAATAAAATTTTTAAGGAAAGGAAAGGACGCCTGTATCACATATCTCGGTGGACACCCGAACCGGGCCGTCAGGGAAGGAAAATTCATTCCCTTACGGCGCGGTCGAGGTGTCCACCGAGATGCGCCAATTTTCGCTCACGGCCTAAGACGCCGACGACACCGGCTTTTCTACGACATGAGCTCCTTAACGCTGTCGCGTTGAAAATTGGAGACGATACTTAAGCTCCGCATTAAGCGTATGACGCGATAGCGTAGTGGATTAGGCTTTCCATCCTAAGCAGTTTGACACATTTGAACGCACTTTTCATTTCTTAAAATTGTTTCAGTTAGTTAATCGATGAATTGCACACACTAAATTTTCTTAATTAGCATCATCAAGCATTGGCTTTTCATTCTGACCATATTGTTACCTTTGAACCACTTTTTTCCAATTTAGCCATTTTCTTATTTCCTTATTATTCAATAAATTGCAATGATTTCATAAACTCTTCATCGCCTATCACACACCAATCCATCATCAATCACTGGAACCCAAATTACCATGCTACGATTTTTTCACGCAGCCCCCGATTATTTCCGACACGCTGTGCCGACAACTACGCCGACGGCTTTTCGACCGAACGAGCTGTATACGCTATCGCGTAATGCGCGACAATGCTGTTAGGCTCATAGCCTCGAGGGTGTAGGAGAGTGCAAGGCACGGCGAATGGAGAGACATAGGAAAGCGAAGTGAAATGCTACATTGCTGAGTTTAAAGCAACGAAACGGCACTAAATTCCCAAATCGAGACATGCATCTGTCGCTTCGGAACGTTAAACTCATTTGTATAAAATTACTTATCTTTTCCCTGTGGCACCATTTGGAAAGACAGAGTTATGAAAGGTGAGTGCAGCCGAAATCACCTCCATTATTCTTAGAAATACGAGGCATTTATGGGGTCACTGGGTTTTCAACCCTAAGATGTGGCGTTTCTGCTCTCATCGCAAGGTAAAGAGGATGAGCACGTCTGCAGTGTATCTCTACAGTTTTATAGATTTAGTTGCTGATATATTGGCAGTGCGTGGTTGGTAATAGGGACAGCGTAGAGGGAGTGCGCGTACGGGGTAAACGGAGTCTCATACATCGAGAACAATACGGTCATTCCACTCCTTTCAGCGACTGCATTGCAAGGAAATTACATCATTGAAATGTTCTTGCGGTATCGTTTAGTCTGTGTATATATATATATTTATAGCATTTACCACTTAAGAGTGTTGCACTTTATTAGCAAATGGATATTGGTCAGAGAGTATAGAGAATTTATTCGAGATCATGAAACAATAGGAGACGTTGTGAAACGACGATGACAGGTTGTTGATGTAGCACAGAGTACACACAAACATAGACACAGTTTCAAGACATTGCACACAACGTGCAGGATTGAGGTCTGCTTCAGTACTGCTGGTCCTGTGAGGTTTGTAAGACGGCGATGTTTGTCCTCCGGCTAGTAAAATCCCACAACACTGGCCTAGAATAGAACTTGTGTCAGTTTACCGTCTTAACGAAACGAAGGATGATGGACATTATTACTAATGAAGGAATCGAGTTGCATATCCCCAATAGCACAAATTTTGTGAGATGTGGGCAGACGCATATCATATGATATAGGCCTGCAGAAAAATTCGCAAACAAAGAGAGTAAATCAACCAACGAGAGAAGGCTGGAAGCCGACCTTGTCCGGCTGCTTGGACCTGGAGTCCCAGAGGGCTCTGGTTCAAAGAGCGGGCAGCGGCTACCGCCCATGGTGTCCCGGAATGAGGACTACCACCCAGGCAAGGGAGCGGTGAAACCCTCCACTCTCATCTAAAACCCACCCCAGTGCATCCAAAAAAGCTTTACCACCACCACCTCAAAATCAACGGAGTCTAAACCTTCCGCTTGTTTTGAGAGAACGAAAGGTGCATAACTTCCTCAATTTTTAGGTGGATGCCACCGTTTAGTCACAGCGCTATTGAGGTTTCCCTTGAACAAGTGAGCCAGTTACACTTGCTTCTCAGAGGCTTCACAGTCATGAACACACCGCTGAAACCCAGGGAGTGCGGCTAGAAGTGTTTTCGCACTAAAAACAATCACTGGTGGTTTAGCATTCCTGTGCACGAATATTGTGCGAAAGCACGCTAGGCCACCCGAATTTTGGGGCTAATAATAATAATAATAATAATAATAATAATAATAATAATAATAATTGGTTTTTTTTGGTGGAATGGAAATGGCGCAGTATCTGTCTCATATATCGTTGGACACCTGAACCGCGCCGTAAGGGAAGGGATAAAGGAGGGAGTGAAAGAAGATAGGAACGAATAGGTCCGTAGTGGAGGGCTCCGGAATAATTTCGACCACCTGGGGATCTTTAACGTGCACTGACATCGCACAGCACACGAGTGCCTTAGCGTTTTTCCTCCATAAAAGCGCAGCCGCTGTGGTCGGGTTCGAACCCGGGAACTCCGGATCAGTAGTCGAGCGCCCTAACCACTGAGCCACCGCGGCGGGTGTGTCCTACTGCAAAAGCATGCGTTGATTGCGTTCGGCACACTGGATAGGAAACGCGCCCTTCATGCCACCCTGGGAGGTGGCATACAGTTAATGGTTGATCGCGAGATATTGATCACGAAATGAACGCTGCGGCCCAGCTATTGCTGCAGTGCCGCTTGTCAGCCACAACACTGTCAGCGCCAATGCATTCAGGCCACATCTCTCTCAGCACCGCCACATGTATCAAAGCACGAACGAGGTGTCCCCATATCCAGGGAGCCAGTTATGCGTTCTTCCTTTCTATAAAGCCATCGCCGTCTAGAACATTCTCAACGCCAACGCCAATGAACACAGTGAACGCCGACATCTTTCGCCTTGTATATCCTGGATTGGCTAAGCTAATAATAATTAATAATAATTGGTTTTGGGGGAAAGGAAATGGCGCAGTATCTGTCTCATATATCTTTGGACACCTGAACCGCGCCGTAAGGAAAGGGATAAAGGAGGTAGTGAAAGAAGAAAGGAAGAATAGGTGCCGTAGTGGTGGGCTCCGGAATAATCTCGACCACCTGGGGGTCTTTAACGTGCACTGACATCGCACAGCACACGGGCGCCTAATCCGTATTAATTTTTCCGGAGCCCTCCACTACGGCACCTCTTTCTTCATTTCTTCTTTCACTCTCTCCTTTGTCCCTTCCCTTGCGGCGCGCTTTAGGTGTCCACCGATAGTGAGACAAATACGGCGCCATTTCATTTTCACAAAAACCAATTTTCATTTTCATTTTCTATAGATCGTGGGGCCATTGTGTTTATTGCCGCTGGCGTTGACAACGTTCTATACTCCATGATTTTGAGGAAAGGAAGGCACATAACTGGCTCCCTGGGACAGTGGACGACTCCATCGCGCTTTGAGGTACGAGGCGGTGTTGAGAGAGAGAGAGATGTGAGCTGCATGCATTTGCGCTGACAACGTTGTGGAGGGCACGCGGCACTGCAGGAATAGGCCGTAGCATTTACTGGGGGACCAAGCTCTCGTGATCAATCATTAATTTAACTGCCACTTTCCAAGGTGGCAGGATGAGCGCACTGCCTATCCAGTGTGCGGAACGCACTCTGCGTTAGAGACGCCAAGCCGTGTCTAGCCGTGTTACATCACAACTTTCCACCTCCTATGCAGTCCCCCGTGCGGCCAGGAAACAACCGATCGCTCGGTCTCCTGCAGGTGGTTTGGCTGTAGGTGTGAGCCTTCAGCCGCTTGGCAGCAGAGGTGGGCAAATGCCCTCATTTTTACTTTTCCTCCCTCATCGTCACTTTTGAATCCATGGCCCTCCCTCACCCTCGCACTCATTTTGAACGTTATCCGGCCCTCCCTTGACCTCACCCTCACTTAAGAAAATTTTGCTGGCCCTCCCTTGCCCCCACCCTCACATCGTCGGCCTTCCCTCACCCTCACACTCACTAACGGTCATTTTAAAATTCGAGTTATATTTTATAGTCTGCAACTTCTCGCGTTATTACTCCGTAATAAACATACAAGCCAAGCCCTCAAGGCTCTGTTGAACGAGAAGATAGATGCTTATACTTTTGTCTGTGTGCGGGTACGTGTGTGAGCTGTTTGAGCTAATATGTGAGGCAAAACCGAGACAGTTACGTGTTTTGCCCTAAGTTATTACTCTGGTTTTACTTCTGGTACGCTCTGCATGCATACGTGTGCCCTGCACTTATAACATTTCATTGTAATTTTTATTTATTTGGCTTATACTGCAATCCCCACTGGGTATTTTAGCAGGGCGGGATACAGATAAGTAAACACGACGCAATAACGCAGGCAATAAACGCAAGAACAAAGTAGAATAAAGTAGCTTGAAAATTTTGGAAAATGATCATGCACAACAGATTTTAAACAATACTGTAAATAAATGTCGACATAGATGATTCGCCCGCCGCGGTGGCTCAGTGGTTAGGGCGCTCGACTACTGCTCCGGAGTTCCCGGGATCGAACCCGACCGCGGCGGCTGCGTTTTTATGGAAGCAAAACGCTAAGGCGCCCGTGTGCTGTGCGATGTCAGTGCACGTTAAAGATCCCCAGGTGGTCGAAATTATTCCGTAGCCCTCCACTACGACACCTCTTTCTTCTTTTCTTCTTTCGCTCCATCCTTTATCCCGTCCCTTCCGGCGCGGTGGTGGTGTCCGCCGATGTATGAGACAGATACTGCGCCATTTCTTTCCCTAAAAACCTATTATTATTATTATTATTTATACTGTTATTTATACTGTTATTTATACTAATGTAAATCATCACTCCGACCAAGTAAGACTTAATGACGCGTTGCACTCAATTAGCGTATGGTGTGAAACATGGGGACTGAAGCTAAACACTTTGAAGACGGCAGCTATTACATTTACCAACAAGAAAGAACCCTTAGATTTTGCTTATATTATTAATAATTCTTATATTCATAAAACCCAGCGAGTGAAGTATTTAGGTGTTACACTCACAAGCAATTTAAGTTGGGAACCCCATATAGAAAACGTTTGCAGCAACGCGCTAAAAAAGCTGGCATTTTTGAAACGGAAATTGCGCCGTACTTCATCAACCGTTAAGTTAACAGCATACAAAGCTCTTGTCAGACCAAAATTAGAATATGCGGATTTAATCTGGAGCCCTCATCAAAAATATTTAATCAAGAAAATAGAAAGAGTGCAAAATTTAGCTTTGCGGTTTATATACTACACATACTCGCGTTTTTCAAGCGTGTCCGTTCTTCGCGACAGGGCGAAATTGAAAAAACTAGTTCATCGCAGAATTGTATCTCGCATGAAATTTTTATATCAGCTGTACCATGGTCACTACAAAATAGCGCGTGAATGTTATTTACCCGAGCCCCCCATGCGCTCTGCTCGTACAAACCACAACAAAACAATTAAGCAACCATTAAGTAACCTTAACATCCATCAATATTCTCTTTTTCCCCATGCAATTTCACTATGGAATAAATTACCCGAAGAAGTAGTTAACGCTAATACAATAGAATCGTTCTTTCAGCTTTCAAATAACCTTTTCTTTGACCTCTAAAATTGCCGCAATGAGAGCAGTTTCTTTTGCGTTACGCTTTTTCATTGTTATTTTGTTTACGTATTGCACTGTTGTACGTTCATGTTTATTTCTGTTACGTATAGTGTTACAATGATGTATGTACATGTTTATTGTGTTCTTAATTGCTAATTGGCAATGGTAATTTACGTTGTTGTATGTACCCACTCCTGCTTGGGCCCGAATAGGGCCTGCAGTATTTGTAAATAAATAAATTATTATTATTATTATTATTATTATTATTATTATTATTATTATTATTATTAATATTATTATTATTATTATTATTATTATTATTATTATTATTATTATTATTATTATTATTATTATTATTATTATTATTATTATTATTATTATTATTATTATTATTATTATTATTATTATTATTATTATTATTATTATTATTATTATTATTATTCATAGATGATTTCGAACCGTGGTCATTGGTTAAGAGTTTCCCTTCAATTACTGTTCGTGGAAAGAATACTTTATACGTTTATTACGCGTGGTAAATGGCCTTACTGTGCGTCTTTGCCTAGTGGCGTAGCAAGGTGAAAAATAAATTATTCTCGTAAGATCTGCCTTATATGGCCGTTAATAAATTCAAAAGAGCAATTTAAGTCGTGACACACGGTTTCTTTGCGTTGATGGGGGAAAGTTCGCTTTGGTTAACAGTTCTGTCACTTACGTACGTTCAAATCTATTTTAAATGAAGCGAGCTGCTTTCCTTGGCACCATTTCTATCTTATTAGTGTAAGTTTTAGTGAAAGTGTCAAACATAACGCATGCATAGTCTAGTATCGGCAGAATTATGTTTTTGTATGCCAGCAGTCGGACAGAAGGAGTAGGAAGTCTCAAAGCTCTCTTCAGAAAGAACAACTTGCGCTTAACATTAGCCATTATGTAATCAATGTGCTTAGCCTAAGTGAACTATTAGTGTTCAAGAGTCCGAGGTTCTTACAATGTATCTCGAGAAAATCTCGATAAAAGTTTAGATAGGATGAATGTTTAGGTTTCTTATGTAAAGCGGCGTCTGCAGTAGTGAGCAGTACAGCTTTGTGGTCCGATATTCTATGTACTATCTGGCTAGTTGTTTTGACAGTAATTGATCCGCTAACAAAAAAGAGGTCGAACATTGAGTGAGAATTTCCCTGAAATGTGGTATTCTCTTCTACAATCTGCAATAGGCCGAAGCCAAAAGCAATGCCCAACATAGCTTCACCATGGGGGTCGTATTTTTTAACGGAAATGATTGACCAGTCTACTTCAGGCAAATTAATATATCCTGACAGTATAATACGATTTTTTGGTTTAACATTCGTGCACAAATATTGTTTCGGTTCCTATAACACGGCAATGGTAGAGTTGGGGACCTGTGGATTGTTGCAATAATATGTCTAACGTTTCCATAGTACGTTGTGCAAAAAATGCACTCTACATTGGGTACATCAATCATTGGTAAAATTCACAGGGTGATTTAAACCGAATGCTGACATCTCCACCTCTACCATCACGATCCTTTCAGTACGAACTGTAGCCAGTGGTAATGAACTCACTGTCAAACACTCTATTGTTAAGCCAAGCTACTGTCAAAACCGCTATTTCAGGGTCGTGGAAAAGCAGAAGGGCCTCCAACTCAGTTGTCTTGCTTATGACACTTCTGCAATTAACATTTAGTATTTTCAGGGTCTGAAGTCTCTTAGTCCGGAGTCAGTTTGATTTATTTCTAAGCCTGAAGCGAGGAGCTCTTGTTTCATCCCAACCATACAGTACGCGATTAACGCTTAGCTTATCGAAGATTACCTTTAAAGCTTGGCGCCCTCTTTCCCCTCTTCTTCACAGCATTTCCACTGCTGTTTCCGTATTTCCCTAACTTGTTTAGAAAAGTCCTCAGCTAATGATTTTGAGATTTTTGGTGTTTGGATTTTGAACTGATTTTGGCGTTTTTGAGGTAATAATATGATCGTAATACTGAAATTTTTTTCACAGAAATCGAGGAGATTCAAAACGACTGGTCGCGGCTTATTTATTTATGTGGCATCTTTCGACACCACTCACTGTTAAACATTGTTCTTGGAAAAAACGCCATCAATTACTTCTTTGCCAGTTCCCTGCTAGTCTCCTCGCTAAACTCTATTATTCCATTAATTATCAGGTTATTTCTTCTGCCTCTGTTTTCTAAATTGTCTATCTGGTTTCTAACTGTACGAAGGTACTCCTGAAGTTCCGATATTGCCAATTTCATGTCTTTTACCTTCGTGGCTAAAACAGTTAGGCCCGACAACTATACCTCAGTGCCATCAATACGCTGAGTTAAACCGGAGAGTTTATTCCAGGTTATGTTTTGAGACTCCTGCAGGTCCCTCATTGTTGGATTAATCATGCTCTGGCCTTCTAGCAATTCTGATAGCATTTGTTTTTCAATCGGGCCAGGATTTTTTTCAACACCGCCACAAGACAACAGATCTTTTGATAATGCGATCACGCAAAAAAGGAAACGCTGAACACACACAGTGGGCAGAGCAGCAGCCCTAGAAAGCGATCGTCAGTCATGCAGCAATGTGCAGATTTGGAATCCTTAACCTGGATGGCAAAGCAAAAGCAAAAGCTTATCATGCTTCCCCTTTTGCTTGCTGCTGTCACGCTCACTGTGCTAAAATGGACTGCTATAATCAGCCAGCACGTTGTTGTGCCTGCGTACAAAAACTAATGTACGTTAAGAGTATTTAAAAACAAATCAGTAGCGTTTACCACGATAATTACAATGAGTGCTAGGCACAGAACAGACTCAGAATGAGGAAATTTTGTAGGTCGTTTATTTACATCAATACCCGATGACACTGCGATTGCACTGGGTTTTTTCAATTTCACTGTTTTTAATCTCCCGTCATTTCGTGCGGTTTGCTACTTGCTCGTCTGATGACGCTTCCACGCTCACGGACGGAAAATGATGAAAACCACGCTTTCAAACTACAGTGTGAGAGACTGGCACTTTCAACAACTTTCGGGAACGCGGCTATGTGACGAAGACGACGACAATGCAAGCACAGCACGAGAGCTTGGCAGTTCGTACAGGCAGGATGTTAGGATTTCTCCCAACTGATTGTTCAAATTAGGGAAATATATGAACCGACAAGATCCTTCTTGGCAATCATTCTTGGTGATGCGCCTCGCGTCTGCTGCTCTGTTGCTGTCTTTTTGTGACGTGTTTCGTGGCGTATCCTAAAAGCTTTGTAAATAATTTAGTTGATGTAGATAGAATATATTTTCAATCTTATAAATGTCATACTTAAAGAAAAGCCGTGGAAACGGCGTTACTGATTTTTTAGTGCCACCGCGAGTTCGGATCCCGCTCCCCAAGTTTGAATTTTTTTTTCATTTCTTTAGTGTCTTCCCCCGGTGCGGTGTCGGCTTTCCGCTGCAGTGAGGCCCTTATGCGGTCACTTAAAATAAAACATTATTGACGCCACTTCAAAATCAAACGGCTCGCTAAAATGCAGCATTTGGGCTGAATAATAGTAATCACTAACTCCCAGAGTCTGGAGTGAAAGATTCCTGTGGTTGCCATTTTAGTGCTGTATTGCTTCCGATCCGCCGAAAAGTGGTTGTCTGTCTGTCCGAAGCCTGCTTCTAGCACGTGGGCTACCTTGGTCACGTGTCGTTGTGACGTCATCACAAGCAGCCCATCGGATTGTGAGCAATCGACCCAGCGTGGCAGTTAAATTTAATGATTAGTCGCGAGAGATTCCTCAGGAACAACATATATTCCTCAGGATTCCCCAGATTCCTCAGGAACAACACAAGCTCCACCGCTGGCAGCAACTGCCGTAGCAGGGCAGTGGCGCGTAGCTTAACCGCTGCACCCCTGCGCCTGGAGCGGAGTCAGGACATCCAGGCATCTGTGAATGTAAAGAATGACCAATTCTTCCGCAGTACAAGTCTAAAATGATGCAATAACACGCAAACTTACATCATGTGACATATCCACCAAAGTAAGCATGTTCAGGCCAAGCAACAGCATAGAAAGTAAGGATAAAGGATAAACCGTGCGAAATAGTACTAACGGTGCTAGCGCACGATAATTCATGGTTAACTCCAAGCGAAACCGCCCGTGATTTTTTTCCTTGCACGTCTACGCCTTACTCAAACGCTGAGTGGCAATTACCTACCATGTCTGCTAGACATTTAGTTCATAAAATCAGGCGCGCGATTACGCGGTCACAGGCCTTACCAGGGACAGAATTAAACCTAGAGATGTTGATGTTATTTGGAGAGCAGTACAACTTTTTCTTTTCAGCACATCTTACAATGCAGGGCGGAGCGAGCGATGATTCAGACCAAGGTTTTTACGGTGCTGCTTTATTTCCATGGTATAAGACTACAGTAGTTGGCTTTGCCCACCACACTGCGGCAGCGCTTTCCCATCCCGCAGTTCCAGAGAAAATAGAATATAGAAAGAAGATATGACTGTACTGTACTACTCACAGCGTGAATAAAAAAATTCCACACCAACGCCGCCAACAGGCTTTGGTTCGACAGTGGAATTTCGCAAAAGCATTTTTTTGCGCTGCAGCCAATTCTGTGAAACCTCACTGAGCTGAAATCTCACTTCGTTCCGGCAAAGAAGGCCTAGAACTTGGTAATGCAATAGCCTTACTAGGTATAATTCCTACGTGTTTTACTCTACACACTGATCATCCGACAGACTCGCGAGGCTGATAATGAAAATGTTGACTGCGGTATCATGGTTCCCGTTGGACTGGCAGTCACCCCCACTGCCCTGCCAGTGGCCCCCTGTTATCGCACTATCAGGATGTTTCCCCGAACACTTTACACAATTTTTAAAAAAGGTTTCTGACTTAGAAGAGCGCTTGTTTCGGCGGTGTAGTACATCACGACGACGGAGAAGGTGTGCTGAACCCGCGTTTCGTGTTCATCTCGTGTACCTCCAGAGTGCAGAAACTACGTCTTCCCCGGGTTCTTCACCCTAATAAGTAGCGCTTTAAAATAGGAATTCATAACAGACGGCACAGGCAAAAGCGTTAGCCCAGAGTACGGTTTGGGCCACCACCCTCGCCCTCGAATAGTGAATTCTGCCCTCCCTCGCCCTCACCTCACCATGTCTTTCCTCCCTCACCCTCGTCCTCCCGTATTTTCATTCGCCCATCCTCCCTCACCCTCACCTCACCGAGTGAAGTCCTCACGAGGTGAGGGTGAAGACGCCCTCGTGAGGGTGCCCATCTCTGGACTGAACTAATGTGTAATATGAACATGCAATTGTGCTTTGCGATCGGCGGTTCCCGATTTGCAGAATTAAAAATAGAACTCTGCTGGGAGAATAAACGGCGAGTGTGCTCACAAAAAGAAAAAAAAATATATGGTCAGCGTGTTTTGTGCTGGCGCACTTTTTATACGTTTATCTTTCTGTGTAAACGCCATAATACGCTGCGGGTGTCTCCGAGGTTTCTTTAAACTTTTCAAAAACTCATTCCAAAAGACGGTGGCTGAACATGCGCAGTAGCACACTTAGGTGCTTGTGGAGTGGTTTACCATCTTGAACAGTCTTTGTCTCTGGTCTAGGTCTTCATTGGCCTGCTGGTTTTATTTGGGCGCACAGAACAAGCTGAGTGTAGTAGTAGCAGCCCAAGGCATAAGGTCTCCTTGCGGTTGAAGTTGCCGTCAGTGCTAATAAACGACTGCAGCATGCCTGATAGACTAATACGCATTCGTGAAGTGGCGTTCGTTGCGTCACTTGCGCGTAATGCACCCGTTATGACTGTAGACTGAAGCCAATCACGAGCCATTCCCCACTGAGCAGGCAGAGGATTTAGGCGTAGTTTGGGGAGACGTGTTGGTAGCGTTCATAGGGAATTATTCTTACTGGCAAGAAAAAAAGAACGATGCATAAAGACACGCCATGGAATGTAGCACATGAAGGCTAAGACGATAAGCACGTAGCTTACCACTGGCAGAGCAGAAACGATGATATAAGCACAGAAATGCTCAGGGCTGACACGCTTGGCTGCAGATATCCAGCTGCGGTAACAGTCACCTTCAGGGCAGCGCGAGGGACAAGACTACATAAGGCAGGCAGACAACATAGGCGCTGCCATTTGCCTTCTGTTGCCCCATGCTTTACGCTCTGGTAGCGATGACTTCATAGCAATCAGTGCAGCTTCTTAAACTCGTGCAAGGTGTCCACATTTTTCATTGCCTCTGTACCACCAACGTACTATAAAAAACGAACACCCTGTGCGTGCATACAGATCCACGTGCCCACGCCTAACTGAAATGAAGCGGGACTTTTGATATCGTGAAGCATGCAAGAAAATTTAGGATCTACGAATAGCGCTGTGAGCAGTAGTGATTCACCTATCTGAAGAACAATGCAGTGAACGCCGTGGCGAGAAGACGCTCGCCGTTCTCACCAGCGGATAAAGACAAAAGTACCGGGGAGATCAGGAAAGCTTCTGTTTGAAGAATTCGTGCCCCGGGGCCAACGGGGCAACAAGACAGGCGATGCGCTACAACTACTTACGACCTCTTGCATTATTTGAGCAAGTCGAAGTTTCAATAGCGAAAAAAAGAAAAAAAAAGGAGGAGGGGGTAGAATCAGCGCCGCAGAAGAAGTACTCACGATAGCGGGACTGTGGGGGATCTATCAAATACATGGTTTGCATGTGACGTCACGTCCGGCGGCGCGCGCTGCGGCGGACATGTTGGTGCAGTCTGTGCGGAGTCGGTGGAGTGCGTATCGCACGCGTCTCCTCGCTAGTGGTAACACGTGCAATTTTGTTGCCTTTTGTGTGGCATGCCGCCGCTTCTCAGTAAGCAGCCTTTAGACGCTACCTACCGCTTAGATCTTACGGGGTCAGAGCGCGTTCGGTATGCGGAAAAAGTGCGTCTCTGCGATAATATCGACCCGTTCATGCTGCGGCCGGGAACGGACACAAGCGATGTCGACATATTTCCAGAGATTTGTTACGGTGACATCGTCAATTACCTTGTTTTTTCTGCAAGCTTTCTGACCCTTGAAGAAATGAAGGCGTTTAAGTCCACCGAGGCGCATAATTATTTCACTAGCGGCTGGGTGAAGGGACTGTCGGCAAAACAGCTGCAAGGGGACAAGGTGCTTCTACTTGGATAGGTAAGCCGCAGGGCATTGATCTTTGTAAGGATTAGAGTAAAGAAATAACGGTTATTAAATCCACAAGTGACTGAGTGTAAGCAATCACTCAGTAAAGTTTTAGAAAGAACTGTTTACAAACTGTCAGGCTAGTGATTCATTTCTTCGTATGTACTGAACCTGGACGACTTCAGATTAAATCACGAGTTATTCTATTTTTATGGGCATATGAAAGGAACCGTTGCTGGTTTATCTTAGTTTGGAAACCCAACAAGTTATTGCGCAAAAAAGAAACGGTCATGCGTGGAGAGATTGTTATCGCTCGCTAAGATTTGTCGACCAACAATTTAGGTCTCGCCTGTCGCGTCGCGCACTATGGCCCGCATTAAGTGATCAAGCTCATCGCTGTTGCCGTTTTCGACGGTCCGGTAGCGCGACAAGATCGACAGTGACGTGTGCCTTCGCAGAGATGTGCCCAATGTTAATTTGGATTCGTAGCCTCCATTGTTCCCGACTCCTCAGCCTGACACTCCGCTTGAGCCGCGCGTGTCTGGGTCCGTCGTCTTGCCGCGCGAGCGTGGCGACCGGGATCACCATGTTTTGCGCTGTAGCCGAGCAAAAGCGTAGGGGCCCAGTCCTGGTCCGTCTCCTCCCACAGTTTTGATGGTCTGCCTACAAAATGCAAGAAAAATTTGTTTAAAATGAGATTTTCCGCTATGCTTGTACGTCATGCACCTAAATAAACACTGTGCATATGCAACGGACTTACCTTTTACGAAGTGGGCGCCGCAAACACGTATGCCCGTCCTTTCGGTGTTGAGATCGGCACGTTTTATACGAGCCAGCCACACCTCCCGTCGCTTCGCGCATAAAGCTTTCGTACGGTCACCTTGATGCTCGATGACCTTTGGAAGACGAAAAAAGTTTGTGTTTGTTGATTTCGCCCAACAAGTGCGGTTGGAGCATCCAACAACAGCGCAGATAACCATCGCAACGCCGCCGAAGTACACTGTACGCGCGAATTGCATCAAGTGCACCACGGCGGCTGCGACTGCACCAACATGGCGGAAAAGTATCCCAGGGTTCCCAGCTACGACGTCAGTGCAAGCCATGTATAAGCAGAGCGCGCTGAGCCTTGTCAGAACGTCACATCCCCGACCTGGTAACACCTCCCCTCGGTTCCCGGAACGCAGATTGTCGGAATGTTTGTCCTCCGACCCCTCGCCCCAACCTGGCCCAAGAGCAAACGTTCACCCCGTAGCTACGAGTACAAGGTGTTTGCATTATTCATCGCTCATTTCGGGGCCAGGGTTGGCTCGTTGCAGCACTTTCGGCGACGGCTGGTCCAGTTCCGATAACTTCTCGCGAGCGGCTGCACGAAGGTGAGGGGCCCGGCGGGGTCTCGAGAGTAGGCCCGAGGCATGGATGCGGATTACGCATTAGCAGAGGGTGACCCCTCAGGATTAAAGAGCTATAATCCGTGGAGCACCTCTCCCGGAGGCCTGTTGGGATCGAGGAACCCCGCCGTTATCGGGACTATCAGGCCGCCAGCAGATGGCACCAATTTCGAGAGTATGCTGAGGATCACTGATACGGAGCTGGTACGTCCGTTGTTCTTGCTCTCATTTTTTTCTCTCTCTTCTCCTCTTCAGGCTTGATACTGCGCCATTTATTGTCGTACATAATGACAAAAAGAGCTCTTTTACGCAGTTGATCATTCACTAAGATACAACGTCTAGGTCCTCGGGGGTGCAGGATTGGAGGCTCCAATTGTTTCCCTTTTTTTTTCTTTCTTCAAAGAGCCTCTTTATATTTTGTGCGGAATAACTACGCCAGAGTATTTCATCTATCTCGTTGAGAGGTCTCAAACTATCGGCAAGCATAGACTGTTTTCACTATTCAAAGAATTCTTTCCTAGCGGATATATTCTGGCTTCAACGTCCGGCTAACAGCGTGGCCAAAGTATATTCACACGCGTACTGAACTCAAAGTACAAGTGGATCGTACTATGCGCTATAAGATGAATAACAAGGCACGACCGCTGCACTGCGAAATGCGCTTTAGTTTTGTCATCGGCATAACACCAAATGTTTAACGAATGGTTCATTTAAAAGGTGCATATATTTGCAGGTATTCGAGGTGGTTCCGGTTGCATTAATACTGACACGATAGTCGGCTGATCTAATTAGTCAACGGTGTCCTGAAGTGCTTGCAAGGTAATAAACAGTGAATTTCTTAATATTTATTTTCGATGACCTAGAGATACATCTTGCGAAGAAATTATTTTTAGTGAGACAATTTTCGCTTTGACCGCCAGTGACTATCAGCAAAGATAGTGCATGTCCTGAACCATTGTCATATCCTTACCGGAGAAAATTCCTGCCCGATGTTTTCCTTTTACGAAGCAAAACGCGGCGACGTCGTCGATTTTGTTGGCGTTCACAGTTTTTAGGCATTACGCTGTGAATGCATGACAGAAATTAGTTTGTTTGAATCTCATGTCAGACGACGGACAGATAGAAGGAGACGCAACTTCACTCCGTCTGACAGCGCTGCACACCACGAGGCGATAGAAAAGGACCATCTAGCCCCAAAACATTTCTTCATCAATACAGATTTCGTACAGCATTGCATGGATGGTGTGTTCGGCCCGTTGTTTTTGAGCATCAGTTGAGGAAGCCTTTTCTGTGCGATGCCGTCGCCTTATTGTCGAAGTTCGGTTTAGCTATATTCTGTTTGGCGTTGTTGTCTATTTACATCAAGATCTATGCAGCAGCTGAAATAATCAGGGTGCTAATAAAACAGCAAGCGGTGCAGAGGAATTGGACAACCCGCCACTTCCCCAGCTGCTTTCCCCAATCAGCTTACTCTCCGTTACCTACAAGGCATTTTCTAGGGAAATCGTTAATATAATCAAAGCAACCTTAGACTTCAGTCAGCCAGTCGACCACGCTGGCTTTCGTAAAGGCTAGTGCTGACATCCGAGTTTTAGAGAAATGCGCAGAATATGCAAACCCCTATATATAGCGTTTATAAATTCCGAGAAAGCTTGTTTCTGTAGAAACCTCAGCAGTCAAGCGTCCATTACGTAACCAGGGTGTGAAAGAGGCATGTGTAAAGGTACTGGCAAATATAGCGGCTTAGCAGACACCATAGTCCTCCATATGGAAAGTAATAAAATCCCAATAAGGAAGGATGTCAAGAAGGGGACACGATCTCTTCAGTATGTTCACCGCGTGTTTACAGGCGGTAATCAGAAGCCTGAAATGGGAACCGCTGGGCACAGTAGTCAATGGAGAATACTTTAGGACCTGCGATCCACTGATGCCATTGCCTTGCTAAGTCCCCCAGGAGATGAATTGCAAATCATGATCAATGACTTAGACATGCAGAGCAGAACGGTGAGCCTAAAAATTAATATGCAAAAAACCATAATAATGTTCAACAGTCTCAGAAGGAGAAGACGGTTTACGACTGGCAGCGATGCGCAGGAAGTGGTAAGAGAATACGTGTACTTAGGGCAGGCAGTAATCGCAGATCCGGATCACGAGAATTAAATAACTGAAAGAATAAGAATGGGGCGGAGTGCATTTGGCAGGTTGTCTCAGATCATGAACGGAAGTTTACCAATATCCCTCAAGAGAAAAGTGTACAACAGCTGTATCTTAGCGGTACTAACCTATGGGGCAGAAACGTAGATGCTAACGAAAAGGGTTTAGGTTTAACTACGGATCACACAGCGAGAATTGGAAAGGAAAACGATAATGTGTAACGTAACGTAAGAGACAGGTAAAGAGCAGAGTGACTCGGGAAACATAAAAACTTAATCACATCTTAGTCGAAATCAAGAAGACTTGGGCATGGGCACGGCATGCAGTTCAAAGGCAAGATAACCGACGGTCATTAAGGGTAACTAACGGGGCTCCAAGAGAAGGTAAGCGTAGCAGGAGGCAGCAGAAAGTCAGGTGGGCGGATGAGATTAGGAGGCTTGCGGGGATAAGGTGGCAACAGCTGGCACAGGGTAGGCTTAATTGGAGGGATATGGGAAAGGCCTTTGTCCTGCAGTGGGCATAGTTGGGGTGATGAAGCTGAGGATTATTGTTGTATTTATCTCTGCACATGCACGCACGCAGGCACACACAAACACACACACACACACACACACACACACACACACACACACGTGCACACATACACACACACGCACGCACGCACACAGGTGCGCACCGTGTGTCTACCTGCAAATACCGTGCCTGGGCCTGGTCTCAGAATCCACCTGAAGTTTTCGGAAGAATTCACGGCACCAAACTGGGAGTCTTACAATGAATTTTGTTCTTTCGCTCGGCTAGCAATGCTGCAGCAAGTTTTCTCCACAGCCCCGGGTTCGCGCCTCGCGGCGGGTGTCCCGGCAGCGAGATTTGTGCTCGTCGCTGGGGCGCCTAACAGCCGCCGGAGGCGTAGCGCGGCCGGGGCACAAAGGGCGGGACGCCTGACGGTCGCTTCCGCAAGCGTGTCGCCGCCTGCTGCTCCTGGGGTGCCGCCGCCGAACCCGGCTTCTCGAACCGTTTGTCACCCGGAAAATGGTCGCGATAATGGTGGCACTGCTCCATTCCAATGCTGACAGGAGCCGAATGAAGAATGATTGGAACCAAAGAGTGGAGAACGGCCGCCTGTTCCGTCTTGCTCTCATTTTCACGATCCTTCCTGTCACTTCCTCCCGTATTCCACCTATTTTCGATGTATTCTGTGTCTACCTCCGGTGCCGTTCGGGACAGAGAGTCGAATTTGCCTCCGATTGCCACTCCTAAAGTGCGCCAAGACCAAATACGCAAGTTAGAAGCAAGGCAAGAACAGCAGGTATAGAGTTTTGTTTTAGAGCGTTGACAGTGATAGCCGCCGGCGCGTTTCCTTCGTCCAGGACCCGAACAAGGGACTTAATTTCTAACGATGTAACGCCGCGGGCATAAACCCCTACCACTTTTTTCCCCTTGGACACCCTTGGAAAAAAAAAATCTGACGAAAATGGAATGCAAAGCCCCTGTGCGTCCGCGCTGCTTGAAACCTGGAGCCGAAGCATCGCCCAAAGCACTGCCAATCGGCTAGTGCCTCAGGCGGTGCTGAAAAACGCATTGATTCCGCAAAGCGAGCGCTCGTTCGCTCACACAGCAGCTCTGTCGCGGTTCATTTTTGGGCGGAACAAACACGAAGGAGGAGGACGACTGGCGAGCGCAATTTATGAATCGTTCAGTTCAATTGCGGCGCGAGATAAAAGTTGGGCTCGGGATGAGCCTCGTTATCGCATTAGCCGGCGCCTCCGTCTCAGACCCGGCGCCCAAACCAGTGGCAAAGAGGAGGTGGCGGCAGCGCGAATGCGTCGCCGCCGCCGCATTCATCGCGCCCGGCGGCGCATTAGTCGCGCATCAGCGTCGCCCTGGGCGTCCCTCCTCTCCCCTCGCGTCGAAGGGACCGACCCGCCTGTGGGGACCGCCCGCCCGCGGGGAGCCCACCGATAGCGATCTAGCGGGGCCACGTCGCCTGGCGCTCCGTGGCAAACTCTGCAATTAGCGGATCGCCCGGGTGCCCTGTCGGCCTCCATTACCGGCTCACGACGTCGACGGCCGGCCAGAGCGGGCGGCTCACTTGCCGCCGTCGGCCTCTTGTCGCTTCAAATGTATAACAACGTCCCAGCGCGGCGCGTTTCCAGTTTCGGCTTGGAAACTGCGGAGACGAGCGCGGGCGTGTTTCCAGCCTGATGTATGAACTCCCACCGCCGCTGCTGCTGCTCCGGTGACGCCAGCGTGGTGGTCTCCCTGCTCCGCGCGGCTGCTGTTGTCTCTCTCTTCGCTTACTTTTCGCTTCTTTTTAATCAGCACTCCCGCGCTGCTTTCGCGCGGGAAAAGTTTGAGAGAGACCAGGATTTAGAAACTCCGAGCAGGGGGTTAACTGTTCGTTTCGAGGCACTGCTGGCTGGGGCTAGCGATCGTTAATAACTGCAACTTCTCTCGCGCTGTGCGGAGTACTCACTGCTGTGAGCCTCGTAAGAGGTGAGCGAAAATATATCTAACGAGTCCCGGCTTTGCGAGACACAAATTAGGACTATTTGTCACCGCTTTTCACAGGTTGATCTTTTACTTTAAGATATACACTGTTTCGCCTCATCATATAGTGCACAGAGCGCTTTGTGGTATGGAATCTTATTGCTCTACCAGAGACACACTGAAAAGGACCAAGTAGTGTGTAAAGCTTTCACAGTGCATGAGAAGCTCGTGCGAAGAGCGTGAGAGCTCGCCCAATAGATGCCTTGCACCGACGTCACATCCGGTGTCCATCGTATGCCAGTCGGCCATGCTGTCGAACCACCGCCGCCTTTCCGCTCGTAGCTTACCGCCGGTGTGGAAGCATTTGTCAGCTCGTGTCGTTTTTGTCTGCGTCTCTCCACAGCTTCAGTATGGTTTTGTGCGCTATAGTTGGCTGCTCAAACCGTAGCGACAGCTCAAGGAGAAAGAAGAAGCCGACGAACACAAATTTCTACCGAATTCCGAGGATCATAGCAGACAAGTGCGAGCGTTCAAAGACGCTTAGTACAAATCGGCGCACACTGTGGCTGTCACGAATTAAGCGAGCCGACTTGGACCCGGACAACCCCAACTTCCGTGTGTGCGGAGCGCACTTTACCACAGGTAAGAGGCTCGTGCCGTGAAGTAAATGTTAGTGAAAACGTGGGAAGCAAGGACTGAAACCTGATTTTGATTTGCAGGGGCGCCAGCCGATTTGTTTGACAACACGAACCCAGACTGGGCCCCGTCATTGCATCTCGGTTACAGCACTAGGCCAGTCGGCTCGGATCACCACGATCGCAGCCAGCAACGACGGCAGCGAAAACGATGTGCCGAGACCGAGATGACCGGGTCGGAAGAGCCGTGCGGCGTCGCCGCACCCGTGCCCGATGTTCCCCCATCGCCGCATCAGGCCGAGGAGGTCGACGGCGCCGGAGAAGAAACAGGTGAGTCGGCCTTGCACCATACAGTCATAGCCTTAACTTAAGAAATAATTACGCGGTCGTTCTGCAGTCCGGCTCTTTCTTACACACGACCGCTAAACGACGAACGTTCTCTTCCAGGTGTTTATGTGCAGACAGACATGGGCATGAGCGACATTGGGGCATTAGAACAAGAATGCATCAGACTCAACGACTGCGTGTACACTACACGTTCCGAAAAGGTGCAGCTTGAGATGACCGAAGAATCATTGAGAAGTTCAGAGCCCAAGGTAGTATTCTACACAGGGATTGCAAGCTTCACAACGCTTCTTGCAATTTTCAAAATGCTAGAGCCATTTGTTTCACACAGTGTGAACAACAGCCTGGCAAAGTTTCAAGAATTTGTGCTCTTCCTGATGAAGATCAAGCTAAATCTTCAGAATGCTGACCTGGCCTTCAGATTCAATGTGTCTGAATCTACCGTCTCACGCATTTTTGACAAATGGCTTCATGTAGCTCACTGCCGCTTGAAGTCTCAAGTTATGTGGCCCGAACGAAGTGCGCTGCAGCGCACCATGCCGCAAGCATTCTATGATTCATTCGGCAGTGATGTGGCCGTCATCATAGACTGTTTTGAAATCAAGATTGAGAGACCGTCCTCATACTTGCCGAGGAGTGAAACGTGGTCGACTTACAAGGGCAGCAACACTGCAAAGTACTTGATAGGGATTGCCCCACAGGGTATTGTCACGTTCATCTCAGAGGGCTGGGGAGGCCGAGTAAGTGACAAACATATCACGGAACACTGCGGGCTCCTAGACAACTTGCTTCCTGGAGACGTTGTTCTAGCAGATCGAGGGTTTAACGTCGCAGACAGTGTTGGTTTCTACCGTGCCCGGCTACATCTGCCAGCATACACAAAAGGCAAGAAACAGCTGTCGGCTGCATAAGTGGGAAGCACAAGGAAGCTTGCTAATGTACGTATTCACGTGGAAAGAGTAATTGGACTCATAAGGAACAAGTTTCTGCTGCTGAAGTCTGTCCTTCCGATTGACTATGTGACATGTCGACAAGGTGACAGCATCACTCCACTCGACAAAATTGTGACTGTGTGCTGCGCACTGTCCAATTTATGCCCTTCGATTGTTGCAGCATTGAAGGAACCGAGCAAAGAGAATGTGCCCGAATCTGTTGATGGGTGCCCACCATAACTGGGGATTTATGCACGAGTGCAAGAATGTGGTCATGGACAGAGAAGTTTGTGGGATGCAGATTAGCAGAAAATAATTTATTTGTGCCTTCTCTCACTAGCCAATCAAATGATATTTTCTCATGGTATGGAGCATACATATTTCCTCATGCTTTTTGCCTCAATACACAAAACTAAATTTTTCTGGAATTTGGCATCCTACAAACTTTTGTTATCACTGTGCCTACTTTTAGAGGTGTGGGCGTAGGCAAGTACAGCACACTATAATGCTCTGGTTTGGTATGGTTTGCAGTTTGTACGAGGAATGCATGTGTATACTGATTTCTGGTGGTATATGTGGTTCTTCCCTGCCCTTATATTTTTGTAAGCTGCAGATCAGGTGTTTAGAATTAATTTTAGCAGTTGCCATGACCAACAAGTACCCTTTCCTTCTGTATTTACATTTTTGTATTTGTAATAAACTACTTCATCCTCAAACATTCCTTTCTTTCCGTATTTGCATTTGTGTATTTGTAATAAACCATTCAATCGTCAAACATTGTCATGTGTGTACAGTTCATATGTGAAAACTTCAATGAGTTCAATAGGTTCTGCTCAGAGTGGTAGACAAGCTCGTGCAAGACTTCAAAGCTTTTTATTACGCAGACTTTGGGTCAACTGAACAGTTGGATGCCAGTGGTTGGCATGGATAACACACAAAAAATGCCCGTGTGCTGTTCAGTGCACATTAAAGAAAACCTCGGGTATGACGAGTTGTACTGTCAAGAATGTTGAGTGGGCTAATGCACTAAAAACCCTGTTTGCTGTTCGGTGCATGTTAAAGGATGCTTAGGATATGACAAGTTATACTGTCAAGAACAATGCTCAAATTTTAAAGCAAACATCATGTGTTAATGTATCGTACCTGCCCTTTTCGTACCGTACATGGAGTTGCGGAATCAGTGGGTAGCTCTTTGATGCAAGGAAGTGAAAGGCTACGAAGCTACATATTTGCTTGTTTTGGCTGCAGTTTCAAAACACTTATAGACAGCAACTGTTGTACGGTATTGGTATCGTTAGGCTTGCACTGATCTGCTATCAACAGTTCCATAAACCCAGACAGACAGTATTTCCCAAACAAAGCAACACATGGGAAGTGCAACTGGGCACAGGTTATAATGCACTGAGCTTTTATGATAACAGTACACATATGTATTACAGAGGAAAGGAGAACTAAACATCCGCTGTAGAGATGCATAGAAGTTGGACGCAGTTTGAAGCACACTGAAGCATCTGCTACCACCACTACCCTATGCAATAAAACCAAAATTAAGCACGCTGTTTCTCTTCACCTCCTCTGCACTGTGGGCAGTACCACTGCTTAGTTTTAGGTGCTCAGGTCAGTCCGACGCAAGAAAAATGGAACCATTTGTACACGCAGGCTTCACTGTCACAAGCAACCATTTTGCCAGTCTCTGGTCCATTACAATAACAATACGCCTGTTTACACAATGCAGTTGTGCCAACGCTGTCCTTCTGCCTGGTGAAATACTTGGCATACAGTTCAGGGAGCACTGCATTCACAAAGAACCTTTCTGAAATTGAGAAGATGTTTTCACAGAAATCTTCATCCCACTTGATGCGTTCTATGTGAAAACTCCGTGCCCAAACTACAGTCACAATACTTCACTTGGCACACAGCCATCTGTCTCTGCACTTTATAATAATATGCATGGCTTTTCTGAAGCTGCATGATCCCATTAACTTCACTCAGGCACGTGCTTTCATCAATGAATGCAGTTGCATTCCTAAGCACGTATGGGCATTTAAACTCTGCCACACCTTTTCCGCAGCAGCTACACGAGACCAGAGCATCTGGTGTAGCCCCAGCAAAAGGGTACCTAGTGCTGATGTGCAGGCCTGACTTTGACAATTTGAAATTGTCATGTTTTGTGCCTTCACTATTTGCATAAGCTGCTAAGGCATCCTTCTCATGATTCCTACCCCACATGATAGCTGGCACTTTCATAGTTTGGGCTTCTGGATAGCAAATCTCTTTGATTAGGGACACACTAGGATTTGCTACTTTAGTGTGACATGCTTTCTTCATTAAAGAAGCAGTTATTCTTCCCGCTCTGTAAAGGAACCTATGTGGAGAGTCACTCTGCTGCTTCGTTAATGACCCTACTTCCTTTACAGTGCCCTCTGAAATGGTTAAAGAAGACATGAGCTCTCTTGCTTTGTTCACGAGCACGTCGTAGCTGTCGCCTAACGCATCGTCAGTGAACAGATTTCTTAGGCGTGCTGCTGGCTTTTTAACTGGTTCCTGGAACACATCACATCAATCATCAAGCACAGAAAAAAGCGCTGGCACTGCACCATCTTTTCCGATGTCATCATAAAGTGCGTTCAACTCTTCTGAAGAAGGTCCTGGGATTTCCAACCTCCTCCTCTTCTGCTGACATTCAGCACATGTGCCATCAATCTGCTCTTTACGCCCTCTCGACGAAGTGAAGCTGATATCTCTCAGCCGTTTAAACTGCACCTTTTCAACATAGGCTGGCAGCCAGATGATTTCTTTCTGGGTGCATGAAACTGAGTTCCTGGTACGCACTGCAGTTTCCGCAGCAAAGAGACAAGCTCCAACATGCGAGCATGTCTCGCCTGTACCTGCCATGCAGGCGCAATGGGCAACAAGCACAGTGCCATTTGTCTTGCATAAGATCCAGGCTTTAAGTGGGTGGTCGCTGAGCCGTTGGGAATGGTTGACCTGCGAAAATGTTGTGAAGTTGTACATAACAGTGCACATTTTTTGTTTGCACAAAATGGGCATATGCACACCAGACAAAGTGGTCTCGGACAGAACAAATTTTCAGTGCTCCAGCATTGTAAGCGGAGAGGCATAGTTTATCTTCTTCATCACTGCATTTTTTCCAGTGAAACTTCTACTAATCGCCATGCTCCGCAAATTTCCCTACGCAGACGTCTGAAATTTTCCTGTCACTAAGCGCTGCCGCCACAGGCAGAAGCACGGTTTATTTTTCATTTGCATAAATTCCAATGGTCATTTTTTTGCGTATGCTCACTGTGAAACATGCCAGAAAGGTTCCTTGAGCTTACCTCTGCGAGCAGAAGCACCTTCTCGTCTTGTAGGCGCACCGCAGATAGGCTTCTCGCCTACCCGCTGGTGAAATAGTTATGCGCCTCTAATGATTTACATGCTTTCATTTCTTCTAATGTAACAAAACTAGAGGAGTACACTAAATAGTTCGCGATATTCCCGTGAGTCACTGCAGGTAACACATCAGCGTCCATCGTTGTATCAACACCCAGCCTCAGCGTGTACGGGTCCCTACCGTCGCACATTTGCACTTTTCCTTCATAGCGTACGCGCGCAGATCCAACAAGTTCAGAGAAATAACTCGCACTGAACGGCTCATTCCTCTGAGGAGGAGGCATCGCGTCCGAATATGTAAAAACAATTCAAAGCGTCTCGGGAGCGGTCCGGTGTCACGGATCTACGGAGCGGACGCACGCGCGCGGACGAAGCGAATGGTTCGGCAGCATGGCCGCTAGCTGTTGATGTGGCCGGAAGTGACGACACGTGCAAGGCATCTATTGAACTCATTGAAGTTTTCACATATGAACTGTACACACATGACAATGTTTGACGATTGAATGGTTTATTACAAATACACAAATGCAAATACGGAAAGAAAGGAATGTTTGAGGATGAAGTAGTTTATTACAAATACAAAAATGTAAATACAGAAGGAAAGGGTACTTGTTGGTCATGGCAACTGCTAAAATTAATTCTAAACACCTGATCTGCAGCTTACAAAAATATAAGGGCAGGGAAGAACCACATATACCACCAGAAATCAGTATACACATGCATTCCTCGTACAAACTGCAAACCATACCAAACCAGAGCATTATAGTGTGCTGTACTTGCCTACGCCCACACCTCTAAAAGTAGGCACAGTGATAACAAAAGTTTGTAGGATGCCAAATTCCAGAAAAATTTAGTTTTGTGTATTGAGGCAAAAAGCATGAGGAAATATGTATGCTCCATACCATGAGAAAATATCATTTGATTGGCTAGTGAGAGAAGGCACAAATAAATTATTTTCTGCTAATCTGCATCCCACAAACTTCTCTGTCCATGACCACATTCTTGCACTCGTGCATAAATCCCCAGTTATGGTGGGCACCCATCAACAGATTCGGGCACATTCTCTTTGCTCGGTTCCTTCAATGCTGCAACAATCGAAGGGCATAAATTGGACAGTGCGCAGCACACAGTCACAATTTTGTCGAGTGGAGTGATGCTGTCACCTTGTCGACATGTCACATAGTCAATCGGAAGGACAGACTTCAGCAGCAGAAACTTGTTCCTTATGAGTCCAATTACTCTTTCCACGTGAATACGTACATTAGCAAGCTTCCTTGTGCTTCCCACTTATGCAGCCGACAGCTGTTTCTTGCCTTTTGTGTATGCTGGCAGATGTAGCCGGGCACGGTAGAAACCAACACTGTCTGCGACGTTAAACCCTCGATCTGCTAGAACAACGTCTCCAGGAAGCAAGTTGTCTAGGAGCCCGCAGTGTTCCGTGATATGTTTGTCACTTACTCGGCCTCCCCAGCCCTCTGAGATGAACGTGACAATACCCTGTGGGGCAATCCCTATCAAGTACTTTGCAGTGTTGCTGCCCTTGTAAGTCGACCACGTTTCACTCCTCGGCAAGTATGAGGACGGTCTCTCAATCTTGATTTCAAAACAGTCTATGATGACGGCCACATCACTGCCGAATGAATCATAGAATGCTTGCGGCATGGTGCGCTGCAGCGCACTTCGTTCGGGCCACATAACTTGAGACTTCAAGCGGCAGTGAGCTACATGAAGCCATTTGTCAAAAATGCGTGAGACGGTAGATTCAGACACATTGAATCTGAAGGCCAGGTCAGCATTCTGAAGATTTAGCTTGATCTTCATCAGGAAGAGCACAAATTCTTGAAACTTTGCCAGGCTGTTGTTCACACTGTGTGAAACAAATGGCTCTAGCATTTTGAAAATTGCAAGAAGCGTTGTGAAGCTTGCAATCCCTGTGTAGAATACTACCTTGGGCTCTGAACTTCTCAATGATTCTTCGGTCATCTCAAGCTGCACCTTTTCGGAACGTGTAGTGTACACGCAGTCGTTGAGTCTGATGCATTCTTGTTCTAATGCCCCAATGTCGCTCATGCCCATGTCTGTCTGCACATAAACACCTGGAAGAGAACGTTCGTCGTTTAGCGGTCGTGTGTAAGAAAGAGCCGGACTGCAGAACGACCGCGTAATTATTTCTTAAGTTAAGGCTATGACTGTATGGTGCAAGGCCGACTCACCTGTTTCTTCTCCGGCGCCGTCGACCTCCTCGGCCTGATGCGGCGATGGGGGAACATCGGGCACGGGTGCGGCGACGCCGCACGGCTCTTCCGACCCGGTCATCTCGGTCTCGGCACATCGTTTTCGCTGCCGTCGTTGCTGGCTGCGATCGTGGTGATCCGAGCCGACTGGCCTAGTGCTGTAACCGAGATGCAATGACGGGGCCCAGTCTGGGTTCGTGTTGTCAAACAAATCGGCTGGCGCCCCTGCAAATCAAAATCAGGTTTCAGTCCTTGCTTCCCACGTTTTCACTAACATTTACTTCACGGCACAAGCCTCTTACCTGTGGTAAAGTGCGCTCCGCACACACGGAAGTTGGGGTTGTCCGGGTCCAAGTCGGCTCGCTTAATTCGTGACAGCCACAGTGTGCGCCGATTTGTACTAAGCGTCTTTGAACGCTCGCACTTGTCGGCCATGATCCTCGGAATTCGGTAGAAATTTGTGTTCGTCGGCTTCTTCTTTCTCCTTGAGCTGTCGCTACGGTTTGAGCAGCCAACTATAGCGCACAAAACCATACTGAAGCTGTGGAGAGACGCAGACAAAAACGACACGAGCTGACAAATGCTTCCACACCGGCGGTAAGCTACGAGCGGAAAGGCGGCGGTGGTTCGACAGCATGGCCGACTGGCATACGATGGACACCGGATGTGACGTCGGTGCAAGGCATCTATAGGTTCTGCTCAGAGTGGTAGACAAGCTCGTGCAAGACTTCAAAGCTTTTTATTACGCAGACTTTGGGTCAACTGAACAGTTGGATGCCAGTGGTTGGCATGGATAACACACAAAAAATGCCCGTGTGCTGTTCAGTGCACATTAAAGAAAACCTCGGGTATGACGAGTTGTACTGTCAAGAATGTTGAGTGGGCTAATGCACTAAAAACCCTGTTTGCTGTTCGGTGCATGTTAAAGGATGCTTAGGATATGACAAGTTATACTGTCAAGAACAATGCTCAAATTTTAAAGCAAACATCATGTGTTAATGTATCGTACCTGCCCTTTTCGTACCGTACATGGAGTTGCGGAATCAGTGGGTAGCTCTTTGATGCAAGGAAGTGAAAGGCTACGAAGCTACATATTTGCTTGTTTTGGCTGCAGTTTCAAAACACTTATAGACAGCAACTGTTGTACGGTATTGGTATGGTTAGGCTTGCACTGATCTGCTATCAACAGTTCCATAAACCCAGACAGACAGTATTTCCCAAACAAAGCAACACATGGGAAGTGCAACTGGGCACAGGTTATAATGCACTGAGCTTTTATGATAACAGTACACATATGTATTACAGAGGAAAGGAGAACTAAACATCCGCTGTAGAGATGCATAGAAGTTGGACGCAGTTTGAAGCACACTGAAGCATCTGCTACCACCACTACCCTATGCAATAAAACCAAAATTAAGCACGCTGTTTCTCTTCACCTCCTCTGCACTGTGGGCAGTACCACTGCTTAGTTTTAGGTGCTCAGGTCAGTCCGACGCAAGAAAAATGGAACCATTTGTACACGCAGGCTTCACTGTCACAAGCAACCATTTTGCCAGTCTCTGGTCCATTACAATAACAATACGCCTGTTTACACAATGCAGTTGTGCCAACGCTGTCCTTCTGCCTGGTGAAATACTTGGCATACAGTTCAGGGAGCACTGCATTCACAAAGAACCTTTCTGAAATTGAGAAGATGTTTTCACAGAAATCTTCATCCCACTTGATGCGTTCTATGTGAAAACTCCGTGCCCAAACTACAGTCACAATACTTCACTTGGCACACAGCCATCTGTCTCTGCACTTTATAATAATATGCATGGCTTTTCTGAAGCTGCATGATCCCATTAACTTCACTCAGGCACGTGTTTTCATCAATGAATGCAGTTGCATTCCTAAGCACGTATGGGCATTTAAACTCTGCCACACCTTTTCCGCAGCAGCTACACGAGACCAGAGCATCTGGTGTAGCCCCAGCAAAAGGGTACCTAGTGCTGATGTGCAGGCCTGACTTTGACAATTTGAAATTGTCATGTTTTGTGCCTTCACTATTTGCATAAGCTGCTAAGGCATCCTTCTCATGATTCCTACCCCACATGATAGCTGGCACTTTCATAGTTTGGGCTTCTGGATAGCAAATCTCTTTGATTAGGGACACACTAGGATTTGCTACTTTAGTGTGACATGCTTTCTTCATTAAAGAAGCAGTTATTCTTCCCGCTCTGTAAAGGAACCAATGTGGAGAGTCACTCTGCTGCTTCGTTAATGACTCTACTTCCTTTACAGTGCCCTCTGAAATGGTTAAAGAAGACATGAGCTCTCTTGCTTTGTTCACGAGCACGTCGTAGCTGTCGCCTAACGCATCGTCAGTGAACAGATTTCTTAGGCGTGCTGCTGGCTTTTTAACTGGTTCCTGGAACACATCACATCAATCATCAAGCACAGAAAAAAGCGCTGGCACTGCACCATCTTTTCCGATGTCATCATAAAGTGCGTTCAACTCTTCTGAAGAAGGTCCTGGGATTTCCAACCTCCTCCTCTTCTGCTGACATTCAGCACATGTGCCATCAATCTGCTCTTTACGCCCTCTCGACGAAGTGAAGCTGATATCTCTCAGCCGTTTAAACTGCACCTTTTCAACATAGGCTGGCAGCCAGATGATTTCTTTCTGGGTGCATGAAACTGAGTTCCTGGTACGCACTGCAGTTTCCGCAGCAAAGAGACAAGCTCCAACATGCGAGCATGTCTCGCCTGTACCTGCCATGCAGGCGCAATGGGCAACAAGCACAGTGCCATTTGTCTTGCATAAGATCCAGGCTTTAAGTGGGTGGTCGCTGAGCCGTTGGGAATGGTTGACCTGCGAAAATGTTGTGAAGTTGTACATAACAGTGCACATTTTTTGTTTGCACAAAATGGGCATATGCACACCAGACAAAGTGGTCTCGGACAGAACAAATTTTCAGTGCTCCAGCATTGTAAGCGGAGAGGCATAGTTTATCTTCTTCATCACTGCATTTTTTCCAGTGAAACTTCTACTAATCGCCATGCTCCGCAAATTTCCCTACGCAGACGTCTGAAATTTTCCTGTCACTAAGCGCTGCCGCCACAGGCAGAAGCACGGTTTATTTTTCATTTGCATAAATTCCAATGGTCATTTTTTTGCGTATGCTCACTGTGAAACATGCCAGAAAGGTTCCTTGAGCTTACCTCTGCGAGCAGAAGCACCTTCTCGTCTTGTAGGCGCACCGCAGATAGGCTTCTCACCTACCCGCTGGTGAAATAGTTATGCGCCTCTAATGATTTACATGCTTTCATTTCTTCTAATGTAACAAAACTAGAGGAGTACACTAAATAGTTCGCGATATTCCCGTGAGTCACTGCAGGTAACACATCAGCGTCCATCGTTGTATCAACACCCAGCCTCAGCGTGTACGGGTCCCTACCGTCGCACATTTGCACTTTTCCTTCATAGCGTACGCGCGCAGATCCAACAAGTTCAGAGAAATAACTCGCACTGAACGGCTCATTCCTCTGAGGAGGAGGCATCGCGTCCGAATATGTAAAAACAATTCAAAGCGTCTCGGGAGCGGTCCGGTGTCACGGATCTACGGAGCGGACGCACGCGCGCGGACGAAGCGAATGGTTCGGCAGCATGGCCGCTAGCTGTTGATGTGGCCGGAAGTGACGACACGTGCAAGGCATCTATATTTTTCGTATCACCATGGTGAATTATTGTTCGAAATAGCAGGCCTTCCTAGAGAGGAATATAAAAGCAAAAATAAAGCGAGTCTGGCCTTGCCCGCATCGCTCTCTCTCTCGAGCTTTAATCCACTAGCAAGAAAGATAAAAACGGCAGAAAAGACAAGCACAAAAATGCCAAAGACGACAGGGACCCGCGATCGGCGACCCAAGACGACCAATGTAAAAGAGAAACGCGGCCAATCCAAGAGCGCAAGTGAGCAGCGAGAATTACAGGGGCGATACAACGGAAATGGAATGGGTGCTTTGTCCTTTGTGTCCTTTTGTGTGAAGCGTCGCGGGGACTCGCTGATTAGCCCCTGCAGCGTCCGCTCACCCCTCCTGATCTTGTTCCAAGCAATAAATAAGAACACACGAACGAGGCCCCCAAGGCAGCGTCTAATCCCATCCGAATGCAGTGCGAAATCCGGCTTTGCTGTGGACTCAACGGCGTTCTTTTGTCGGTTGTAGTCTCTCCAGAAGTGCCACGCTGCAAAACGTTCGTTCAGCGCTGATTAACCACGTCTCCGGCGGTCGCCGCATCGGCAGTCTGAACCCCTCAGTCTGGTCTTAGTTTGCAGTTGGAGGTGGACTAAAACATGGTCGCTTGATTATTGTTAGGAGGGATGGCGGGATGTGCTTTTTAGGCAATGGCTCCAATGAAGATTGTCTGCGACGGCTATTTTGTGCGTCCGCTGGCCTATTGAGGTGCGGCTTTCTTGGAAAAAAAATTCGAATATTGGAATATTGTTAGGTACTGTTATGGAAGTGTTGAAGGTAATGGTCCATTCTTCCGATCCATAGCAAAACCTTTCTTTCAAAGTTTTTCCATGTCTCGCATCTTGTATTTAAGACTGCCATATCAAACCAATTGGGAACGTTCTTGACGATAGCGGAAACATTAACAGCCAAAAAATACAATCCTGCCGAGAAGAGATCTGCGGATAAATTGATTGTTATAGTGAAATCTGAAAGTATATGAAAAAAAACTGCATTCATAAGCTATTTCTCGTTGAAAAATACTTTTCTCCAGAATTGCTGGGTATGTGTAAATTGTAAATTGTGGGATTAACATCTCGAAGTGGCACCAAGGTAGGGTTTGGACTTTTTGATTTTGATTGTTGGAAAACTGGTCGCAATTTTTTGGTGTTTATTTAAAAATGCAGGCTTCGGTTTTTTTCGGTGAATAATATTTTCGACGAATGAATTACTGACTTTTCCGGTGGCTTAATGTGGCAATTCTGTGTGTCCAGAAGACACTTATACACTATCTTGGCATTTCTGTCAGCATGAACAGTTAATATGCCAGTATTTACATTATTTACCATTAATTTTGCACTTGCAGGTGCGCTTCTACAGAAGGAATTTCTTTCGCAAATAAAAAGTAACACAATTTAATGAGACAACCCAGCAGAAAAGAATGCAAGAGGAAGTGTACTTCTAAGAATTAGATTGACAAGTTTTCTTTGCGTTGTCGCGCTGGTTTGAGCGAGAGGGCGGGGCATCACATGGTCTGCATGTTGATGGCAGCGATGGAACAGCGGTTCAATCGTCGCGGTAACGCGAACATGATATTTTTCATGATGACCACTCACGGTTTCGTGTCAGTGTCTACATACAGTTTATAAACCTACTCAACCAACCAACTGCTGTAAGCGGGATTTGATAATGAACAAACACTACCTATCTAGCAGACGACTAACAGGTGGTGATTCCTTGTTTGCAGTGGTGTGTAAGGAAGAGGAAAAATGCCTCAAATCGCACAACTGCGCGGTTTACTCAACAATACTCCCGTCTCATCACGGCCCTGGATTCCCTGCTTAGTTTATTTTCAACTTTGAATGAGTGTAACTCGTACTCAACAGCCAGCTAGCAATGCCTTGCATACCAAGAACACTAACCTTCTTCGGCAAAGACGGAATTTCAAAAACTAAATTGGGTGTACTTTTTATCGTTTTTCTTTTGTTTAAACACAAGAGTCCAGCCCCTGAACATAGACCATAAGTAGTACGCTGTATTGGAGGCCAGTGTTGTCGGATTTCAGTAGCCCTATTGTTTCATGATCTCGAATAAATTCTCTTTACTCTCTGACCAATATCCATTTGCTAATAAAGTGCTACACTCTTAGGTGGTAAATGCTATAAATATATATACACAGACTAAACGATACCGCAAGAACATTTCAATGATGTAATTTCCTTGCAATGCAGTCGCTGAAAGGAGTGGAATGACCGTATTGTTCTCGATGTATGAGACTCCGTTTACCCCGTACGCGCACTCCCTCTACGCTGTCCCTATTACCAACCACGCACAGCCAATATATCTGCAACTTAATCTATAAAACTGCAGAGGTACACTGCCCGCGTGCTCATCCTCTTTACCTTGCGATGAGAGCAGAAACGCCACATCTTAGGGTTGAAAACCCAGTGACCCCATAAATGCCTCGTATTTCTAAGAATAATGGAGGTGATTTCGGCTGCACTCACCTTTCCTAACTCTGTCTTTCCAAATGGTGCCACGGGGAAAAGATAAGTAATTTTATACAAATGAGTTTAACGTTCCGAAGCGACAGATGCATGTCTCGATTTGGGAATTTAGTGCCGTTTCGTTGCTTTAAACTCAGCAATGTAGAATTTCACTTCGCTTTCCTATGTCTCTCCATTCGCCGTGCCTTGCACTCTCCTACACCCTCGAGGCTATGAGCCTAACAGCATTGTCGCGCATTACGCGATAGCGTATACAGCTCGTTCGGTCGAAAAGCCGTCGGCGTAGTTGTCGGCACAGCGTGTCGGAAATAATCGGGGGCTGCGTGAAAAAATCGTAGCATGGTAATTTATCGTTCCAGTGATTGATGATTGATTGGTGTGTGATAGGCGATGAAGAGTTTATTAAATCATTGCAATTTATTGATTAATAAGGAAATAAGAAAATGGCTAAATTGGAAAAAAGTGGTTCAAAGGTATCAATGTGGTCAGAATGAAAAGCCAATGCTTGATGACGCTAATTAAGAAAATTCAGTGTGTGCAATTCATCGATTAACTAACTGAAACAATTTTAAGAAATGAAAAGTGCGTTCAAATGTGTCAAACTGCTTAGGATGGAAAGCCTAACCCACTACGCTATCGCGTCATACGCTTAATGCGGAGCTTAAGTATCGTCTCCAATTTTCAACGCGACAGCGTTAAGGAGCTCATGTCGTAGAAAAGCCGGTGTCGTCGGCGTCTTTGGCCGTGAGCGAAAATTGGCGCATCCCGGTGGACACCTGGACCGCGCCGTAAGGGAATAGATTTTCCTTCCCTGACGGCCCGGTTCGGGTGTCCACCGAGATATGTGATACAGGCGTCCTTTCCTTTCCTTAAAAATTTTATTTTCATTTTCGTTGCCTTAGGGCGCGGTTCGGGTGTCCACCAAGATATGTTTCCTTTCCTTAAATTTTCCGGGCAAGCGCTGGCACCGAAGGACGATGGCGTTTCAGTGGATTCCTTGGCAATGCTGCAACACGCTGTCGCATCCTGCTCTTACAGGTGAAGCTTAACCGTCCTCCAATTTTTTTTTACTCACCAAAGCGTCCAGTACTTCTTCCAGACATGAAAATCTTATTTCAGATTAAATTTAGAAGCGTCTTCATTATAGGAATTGGCGTAATCCTTGTGATTCAGAATGGCGCCTCCCTATCGAACGATCAGTGTCGCCACCCTACCAAAGGGTGCTCTATCGAGGCAGCATGAGATAAAAAATGCGGTTTTTGATGAAAGTAAATGGCGCAGTAACTCTCTCACTGCTCAATGCACACCTCAACCGCGCCGTGAGGGAAAGGATAGCCGGTGGAGCGTCGCCGTGTACAGCGGCGAGAAAGAAGAGCTCAGCCAGGAGGGCAGCGTCGGGCCACTCGGTCCAGCAAGTAAACACAAAATACTGGAGAAAAGATGTACTTTTTGTATCTACATTTTACACTACTTTTATTTCAATTAACACTTTAGTGCAGCTCCTTGAGGCCAGCGATTCTGATTGCAGTGCGCGAGCCTTCGTTGTGGATTTCAAGGACACTCTGCCTAAATATGATAGCTGTATCAGCAGACTTTTTAGCGCTGAGTACTAAGATATTCCGTACAAAACTGCGGGTATGACGGCGTCTTCGGCGGTTGGTATTTTGCGATTACACCGGATGTCATTAGTTTAGGTTGGGCGACAATAGTCGCCGTTCTGTGCCTTTGTTTTTGCGAGGGATGCCAGTCCCTTTCAGGCCCGTGGTAAATAACTTTTCTTCAATGCTCTGGTTCAAATTTGTTTGACTGACGCGTGGGTAAAACTACATGGTGACAGATTTGGTGCTACTTATGAGAGGGGCAGGTCGGCTAGTCGTCTCGACAAATTCCTGTTTCCACGCGAGTTGGATTGTTGTGTAGTATCGTGTGACGTGCTGGCGTTTCCCCCGGGCACCCCACGTATTAGCGACCATCGACCTCTGTCAGCAGTACTGGACATGGGCGGTGGTGCCCCCCGTGTAGACGCGTGGCGTATGGATCCATGTCTGCGGACAGATTGGTCGAGCGTGACTTCTTTTGAACAGGTGTTGGGAGGCCCGGTTGGAGGCGTTGAAAGTGGCAACACCTGGGATGAACTCAAATCGGCATGGCGGGCGCTTTTAGTTAGCGAAGGGCGCCAGCGTAGGAGGCGTATCTCGGAGGAGATAAACACCACCCTTGCCCGTATTCGCGTCGTGCAGCGCGGCGCGCCGCTTACCTTTGCCATGCGCGATTACCTCGCCCTTTTAAAAGCGCGCTACCACATGCTACTACGCCAGTCCTCGCGAGCAGCAAGTCAGGCACTAGTGCAGGGTAGACCTGTGTCAGATCCAACAGTGCTGCGGCAGGTGCGCGCAGGTAGTCTTGATGAGACACGACAGGTTCGCGTGGAGGAGGTCGTTTTGCCGGACGGTTCCAGGAGCAGCAGCGCGGCTGTCATCTCTGCCGCTTTTGACCGTCACTTCTCACAGCTGTTTGTTTCTGAGGCCGGACGGTGGGACGCCGCCACCTTTGCGGACGCTTTATGCAGTTTTTTCGGCCAGCTGCCGCAAGTGCCGAGAGATGTAGGCACACAGCTCAGCGCTCCGGTGAGCTCAGAAGAACTCTTTGCCACAGTTAAAGGCATGAACGCTGCCTCAGCTCCAGGCCCTGACGGCATTCCCATCAGCTTTTATGCGAGGTTTTACACCGTCCTGGAGGAACACCTTCTCCAGATGATGAACGCCTTCGTCAGGGACGGCGAGAGGCCGGAGTCCTTCAGAGAGAGCCGTATTGTGCTCATCCTTAAGCCTGGCGGGTGCCCATCTGACCCGCAGGCGTGGCGCCCGATCACACTGCTTAATGCAGATTACAAGATTGTGGCGTCACTGCTGGCTAAAAGGTTGAGTACGGTTTTAGCGCAGCTCATAAGCCCTGCACAGATCTGCTGCAGTGTGCCCGGACGATCGGTGTTCTCGTCTCTCGCACTAACGCGTGACTTGTTCACGTTCACCTCGAGAACGGGAATACCGGGTTGTTTCGTCTCACTTGATTAGGCTAAAGCCTTCGACCGAGTTTAGCATCGATACCTTTTTGGAGTTCTCGGGGCTTTCGGCTTTCCGCCCGAGTTCGTGGCGCGGTTAGCGCGGCTGTATTCCGGCCTTACAGCTCGGTTGCTTTTTAACGGCTCGTTGAGCGACCGCTTCAATATCGAGCGCGGCATACGACAGGGTTGTCCCATGTCACCTATGCTATTCTTGTTGTGTTTAGACCCACTCCTGCGCCGCGTAGAGGAGTGTCCATCGGTGCGCGGGTTCCCTTTGCCTGGCCAAGGTCAGGTGAAGGTGTTCGCGTACCCTGACGACATGTCCCTGTTTTTGCGGGACGAGGACAGCTACGCTTCGTTCTTACGGCTTTTGGCGTGTTACAGCGAGTTGTCCGGCTCCCTGCTTAACAGGGGCAGCAGCAAAGCTCTGCGCTTTGGCGCTTTTACGTCAGACCTGCTGGGCGACGTAGAGTTGGTCTCGGTGGTTAAGGTTCTTGGCGTCGTGTTCCTCTCATCAGGAGAGGTAGCTCGCGAGTCGTGGTCGCAGTTAAAAACGACTGCAGAGCGACGTCTCGCAGTGGCAGCGCGTTTTCGCTTGTCGCTGTCTGAGCGCGATTTTATTATTAGATCATCTGTGTGCGTGCCACTCTTCTACGCAGCTCGCGTCGCCTGTCCGCCGCGCACATTCACGCGTCGTTTGGCCACACTTTCTGGCGCTTTTTTCTGGGCGGGAAAGACGGAGACCGTCGCTCGCGCACTCCTTCGCCTTCCCACGTGCACGGGTGGGTTCAGCTTGCCCGATTTACGCACAATGTGCAGTGTTCTAGCTGTCCGAGGCGTCCGCGACCTGGTCAACGTCACCGATTACCCGGGGAGGGGACTTCTCGCCTACCTTCTTGGGACGTCGCGGCGCCTCTTTTGTGGTCAAGTAACAGGTCCTTCAGCCGAACAGCAGCCGAGGTTCTTTAGGTATGTCTGTCGGGCGGCCGAGTCTCTCACAGCCGCCCTGCCCGAGGTCGACGTCACTAAGACACAGGCCTCCCGTGTTTGCGAGCTCCTCGCTATCCAGGAGGCTGCACGAGAACACCTCGAACGAAGCAGGCGGGTGCGGTGGCGAGATTTGACGTCTAGCGCTCTTCCACCAGACGTTCACTACTTCGGCTGGCTGCGAGGCGGGAGGGTCTTGCCCACGGGAGTCCGTGTCGCAGCGTGGGGCATCACCCCTTCTTCGCGGTGTCCTCAGTGTGGAAACACTGAAACCCTACAGCATGCCATGTTTGAGTGCGTGGTTGCTAAAACGTTTTGGCGGCTCATGTCGCGTATGTTTTTTGTCACCTTGAACTCCCGCACCAGGCCACGTGAGTCGTTTGTGCGGCTTCTGCTGTGTGTGGGTGCCTTTGTTTTGTGGCGGCAGAGAGGCGTGGCTTCCTTGCAGGGTCGACCCCAGCGGGCCATGTTCACATTGTTGCTGAGGGTGAGAGCGCGCCTGTTCGAAGAGGCGTGCTTAGACTGGGTTACACTCGACGAGGAAGAATTCCTGCGCCGATGGAGCACCCGGTTCATCAACAGAAGCAGGGGCCGCGTCACCGTGCAGCTCCTGCCATACTGAGTGTGCCGTGCGATCTTTGTGTGCGGCGATTGTGAGCGGTGTGTTGTGCGTGAATGCCCCGCGTGCTTCCCCCCGCGCGTATGGACGATCTTTTGAACTGTTTTGGACATTCATGGATTATGTATTTGTGCATTTTATGCCAACGTGCATTTTTGTATTGGTAGGGTGACGGTAGTCGCCAAAGCATGTCTTTAGTTTAGGTTGGGCGACATTAGTCGCCGTTCTGTGTCTTTGTTTTTGCGAGGGATGCCAGTCCCTTTCTGGCCCGTGGTAAATAAACTTCTCTTCAATCCTCTGGGCAAAGTGCGGAAGTAGTGCGCAAGAATAAATAAATAAATAAATAAATAAATAAATAAACAAATAAATAAAGGGAGGTGTATCACTCCGCGCTGTTCTGTGGCCGTGTGCTCTAACCAGAAGTGGGGAAATGCCCTCATTTTTACTTTTCCTCCCTCACCCTCAATTTTGAGTCCATGGCCCTCCGTAACCCTTATCCTCAATTACAAAAATTTGCTGGCCCTCACCCGCCGCGGTGGCTCAGTGGTTAGGGCGCTCGACTACTGATCCGGAGTTCCCGGGTTCGAACCCGACCACGGCGGCTGCGTTTTTATGGAGGAAAAACGCTAAGGCGCCGGTGTGCTGCGCGATGTCAGTGCACTTTAAAGATCGCCAGGTGGTGGAAATTATTCCGAAGCCCCTCCCTTATCCCTTCCCTTACGTCGCGGTTCAAGTGTCCAACGATATATGAGACAGATACTGCGCCATTTCCTTTCCCCCCAAAACCAATTATTATTATTATTATTATTATTATTATTATTATTATTATTATTATTATTATTATTATTATTATTATTATTATTATTATTATTAAGCTCCAAAAAACGAAAATTAGAAAATTCCAAAGATTCTCTCAGATGTATGTTCATTTTTTCAACGTCGGCTTGCGGGTTGAAACAGTAAGAAAGGGATCGCTTAGTTAATTAGCATGCAGTCATAAATCACCCTCCAGTTGTGAGTGAAGATCATATCTTTTTTTTTACTTTGTTTTCCGTCAGACGCACGATCGCTAAGTTGTCCGCAGAAATGAAAATAAATTTGGCTATTGAATGCGAAATTAAAATGCTCTTTAATGTTGTTCTTCACTCTATACGTGGCAGTCCTGCAGCTTTTTGTTCGTTCTGTAAAAATCACTTGCTGTTCAGCAGTTGTCTCGTCTCTATCTTTCTCTCGTTTTTTCTTTGTTACCAACTTGTTCATTTGTAACGTCAAGCCCCTACTGGGTCAACCGTCCTCATCACTGCAGACGTTTCCCGCTCGTATTCCACAATAAGACTGTGCGAAGAAATGAAAAACTGAAAGCCCGTGAAGGTGCTCATGTAGACATCGGTGTAACCATAAAATCACCAATGGCACCACAACAACGACGTCGCTTTAATCAGTGGCGTATGCTGGTCGTCGTTCGGCTGCTGCCTAATATCTTAAAGTAAGGGCATTCCCACGTCTAACCTGCAGCTGCTGCCACTTTCGCATCAGGGCTCGCTCCTAGTTTCAACTCAGGGTAGGTTTAGTGCATGTGACAGCAATACGGCGCCAACTACAGCATGAATAATGCGCCATTGCATCCAGAAACCGTTAAAAGGGCCATGACAGCCTATTTTCACGCATGCCGTGCTTATCGCATTTAATTCTCAACATGTTAAATTAAAATTCCCCCAAGTTTCAGTTCATTGTGTGCGGCAAATATTTTTAAACCGAGTTTTTCCCGTTTCTTCTGCGAACTGCTTGCTGGTCTGGCAATCTCTCATCGCTGACGTCACAGGGACATACCCGCCCCGCGTCGTCTGCTGCGCGCTGTTGAGGTGCTTGCATGCACGCTGTAGACGGCGGTCGCTCGAAAAGTTTTCTTTTTTTAGCCTATCGGAATAAAATGCATTTTCCGTGTTTTCTTTTCGGAAGCCGTCAGCTTAGTACGCGGGCTGAGTGATCCTTCGGAAAGCGGACTTCCTCATTGCGCCCGTTTTGTGATTGTTGAGGAAACAGAAATCGATGGACCCCTGCTTTATTATTTACGCTCAGACACATATTCGTTTTATGTTATGAGCATGGTCTCTTTTGAGCAGTTAAGTGCTCCCGTATGTGAAAAGCGGTACGTGCCGTTCATGCCTTCGCCGATGTGCGCCGTGAAAGCCGCGTCGTTTTGTAGCTGGCTACCAATTTCTTGTCCGATATTCATTGGCTCGATAATTAAACTCTAATTACCACAAGATGGCACTAGGGTAACCTTGAAGAACCAAATCAGGAGAGAAACGTGCCGAATGAGACGACTTCCTCGCTGCATGTGTGCATTTGTAAGTCCAACATACGTTCCCTTCGGCTCGTAGAACCCTTTTGCAGGAACCAAGCCGCTTGCAAAACCCTACGCGACTCTAATGCTTTCACTGCCCGCACCGATGAATAGTCGCCGCCGTCTAAATGAGTGCTTGGAAAGAACAGTAAATCATTTGGCGTTTACTGTGCGTGCGCATTGCGGCCCAGGAATGCGACGATTACAACTGCAGCCCCGCGCTGGGGTTGTTACATAGCTGTGGGCAAACAGTACTGCTCGTTTGCGTGGCATAAAACGCAAAGTTCTCCGTATCTTAAATAGTACATAGTATTACTCACAAATTGTAGTTTTACTCATTTATACACTATGATAACACCGCAATAATTAAGCGCCTCTGATGATATGTATCGCCTGCTTGGGAAACGCTTCGCGTTGGACCGGCGCTTCCCGCTAATTGTATATGCTTCCTCCTATGTGAACAATATTTGATTTTAAATCGCTTTAGGTAAAAATACGTTCGGACATTACGTTCGGACATTAAGCCGACGGCTGCTGCCGGCTGCCTTATGCACATGCTGTGAAGTCCGGGTCACATATCGACATTTCCCCCTTAATGTACTCGCGCCCTGCGATGTAGGCAGTCGTCGCTTTGAGGGCACTGTAGCCAAATCTACGCTTCACAGCTATTTGCAGACGCTGAAACTTGCGAATTCGCTCTCCGCAATCGCCGAAATCGCACACACGAATCCTGTGTACTCGCTAGGCCTCGTCACGAAAGGGGCCGGCGGTCCATTGTCGACCGATATTCAAGAATCTGGCAAAAGTTCCCCGCTGATTAGTATGAAAGTGTGAAGATATGAAATACAGCCGCTCGTTTCGCTCTTTTCGATACGGATAAGGGACATAAGCGCTGTTTTTCGGGACGTCTATTCACCGGGCATGAATCTTTCGCCCAGCCGCACAAGCCCAGGCGACGGCGGCGAGCGACGAGCGGCACCGTCGTGCGGCGTTTTCTGCCTGTGTCGCTTGTTTCGCCGATAGGTTCTATGCGCAGGCACCGATTGAAAGCACATCTTCGCTGGTGCACGCACATCGCGTATGTCGCCGTGGCTAGTATGATCAGGTCCAACAAGTTTTAAAGTTCTTAAGTTTATAGAATGTCGTACCAACTAGTCCCCCACAACACTCGGCCAGTTCCCACTAAGTTCACTCTTTACACTACTGGGATACGGGGTCGTTGATCGTGCTGGCGTCGTCGTCGGTCTAGCGTGACAGACCAGTGCGTCAGCGACGACATTTGCATACCGACCAGCCAACCGACCGTGGATCGGCGTCGCATCGGCCTAATGTGACCGGACCCTACCTATACCGAAGAATAACTGCGTTACTGTTATTAACGCTTTTGCGGCGCCAGTCACTCACATATGGGGGACGACTGCTACTTCGATCGCCCGCGAAAGCGCATGGGGGGATGGGACCTCGCTGCGCACATTGCAGCAACGAGAGCAGACGACGTTGCTCCGTGTATGCCCTGGTGAAGTCACGATAGCATTCAATGTGGCGGTCGCTGCCGGTGGGAGGATTTTCCCGTTCTCAATTTCGATCGCATTTTTTGGAATATTGAGCGCGTCCAGGGCAGCCAAATTTCGGAAACCGAATCATAAGCTCTTGTATTAGTTACTGAGGCACAAAACTGCTATATGAAGAACGACCATGTCATGGCCCCTTTAATGCTGTGTCCAATAAAAAAAAAATGTCAATATCAATCGGCATATCGTATTCCAGGAACATTACAGCATGTCATGCGAGGTTCGTTTCTCGCACAGAATCTGCGTCCGACTACACGAAACAATTTGTACGGCTTCTTCGCTAAATATAAATTTCTACAATTCTAAAAAATACACTACGTGACGCACAGATTCTTTAGGCTTAGTTAGTCACACACAAACAGCTGCCTTGGTGGCTCATTGGTTATGACGCTCGGCTGCTGACCCGAAAGAAGCGGGTTCGATCCCAGACACGGCGGTCGAATTTCGATCGCGACGAAATTCTAGAGGCCCGTGTGCTGTGCGATGTCATTGCACGTTAAAGAGTCCCAGGTGGTCGAAATTTCCGGAGCCACTCACAACGGCGTCTCTCATAGCGTGAGTCACCTCGGGACGTTAAACCCCATTAAACCAAACCCAAAGGCGCGCACGCACGCACGCACGCACGCACGCACGCACGCACACATACACACAAAATCTGCACAGCTTTCAAATGCAAACTGTTAAAACTGTTTCGCCAGGCTTATCAGCCGACCATTACGGAAAGAACGCAGTACGGAGTTTCTTTAATACGTAAAATGCCAATTCGTGCAGCTTTGTGGAAAAATAAATTATGTAGTTCCTTGATCAAGACAACTAATTCCACGCGGCAGTATTCAGGCACCCTTACGTATCCAAATAATCGCGAGCGTTAGCGCTGGCAGCGCTAAAGCGAGCAATGACTTCCGCTTGGCGGTATTAGTGCCAATAAGACGTCAGTAGCCCTGTTTACATGAACCGGACAGGGTCGGGTAAAGTCAGCGTCGGGCTAAGTGACTCGCCTCGATAGGTGTCTACATGAACTCTGTTCAAACGCGTAAGTATCGCAACGGCGCCTAGCGTCGAGGCTCGCAGTTATTGTGCAAGCTTACGGTTCCTGTTTTTGGCCCGCGGCTTCCCGTGCGTTAGCAATGGCCGTGCCGTGTGTTGTTTTGATCATAATGGTCACTCTCCATCAGCTTTATTTCATGACCCTTTTGATGTCATGGATAAGCTTTCATAATGTGCTGCTCTCAGCCGCGGTACTTTATTACCGGGCTCGTTGCTCTGCCACGTCCAGTGGTAGCTGAGATTGGCCATTTCGGCCTGAAGGTCTTTAAACACCACTTGATAGCGCTGCCGTCTGCTATCCAGCGCCTCGCTCTATTTTTTTTTAAATTAATTAGTGCCAGAAAGCATTCCAGTTCCCGGTCGGTCCAAGAAGCTCTGGTGGAAATAGCGCGGAGACTGACGGCGGCTGCCATTTTGGTCAGTTGATCACATGACCGAATACTTTCCCAGAGTTCTCTGTTGCCCGACTCCCTGACCCGACTGCGTTTACATGGTTTTTGGAAAGGCGGGTCAGGCGAGTTAGCCTACCTCCTACAGGCCAGCCAACTCGACTCGCTCTGCCGCTTATTTTACTCCACCCGACCACGTTTACATAAACCCCACAACTGGTTTTTTTACCCGACAAGCGAACTCGACTCAACTCTGTCTTGTTCATGTAGACAGGGCTAGTGAGGTCGCTTATCTGCGGCTTCAATATACGCAAACAATGACCTGTAGCTGCTTTGTTCACATACAGGAGGGAATTTTTCCTTGCCACAAACAGGTCGCTCGTTGCGGCACCGAGAACGAACGGTGCAAGATAATTTGAATGCGACGTTAATGAGACACAGTGTGCTTAACGTGGTTCGCTAACGTTTCACTTTCCGTTAGAAGCGAGATGATATAGGGACCCTGTCTCCGCAGCGTTCGCAGCATGCCCTTTTAATCAACTGCAAAGTTCGCAAGAGCCAGTTGACGGGCTATTTGGCTTTGCATGGTGAATACTGAATACACAGCGCAAGACACAGTGATCAAACGACAGAAACAGTGAAAGACATACACGGGCGCTATCAAGTGAATTTTATTTCGGAAGCACAAACAATATGTAGTCGGAGAAGCCGATGTAACGCCCTTTTCTTCGGCTACATATTGCTTGTACTCCCGAAATAATATTCAATTGATTGTCAGCGCCAGTGTATGCCTTTCACTGTTTTTGTCCTTCGGTCATTGTGTGCTGCGCTGTATATTCACCATGCAAAGTTCTCTATAGCGTTGTAAGCAAAACATTTGATTTCCATAAAGCTTACGCATGCTGGTCGCATCACGCGTAGTACAATGCTACACTGTTGGGTGCTATCGCAGTTTGAGGTCACCTCGCGCTAGCACAAGTAGTTTTGTAGCTTCTATCTTGCGAGGGTTAATTATTGAGCTCCTAGGTGGCTGGATTCGCTTGAAAACTGTGGAGCGGTGAGGAGGTTGAAAAACGTCTCTGTTCTTTAATTCTATGTAGAGTACCCAAAGCGATCATGACGACCGAGAGACTTTTAGCTGGAAGCGCTAGTGGTGCGTATACGCACGGCTCCTGCTGCGGCTGGGCCACCGAAGGCGCAGCGGGCAGCTGCCGTTTAATTGGACGCATTTCTTGTCTTGTAGTGCTAGGGTGAAGAATCGCCTAACTAGAGGGAACTAGTCTGTGATGAAAGTGCGCTAATTTAGGCTACCTTTGAGATGGCTGCACCAGAGGCTTCAGGCACGCAGTTTTGAAGGACAAAAGGAAAAAAATAAAATATTAAAAACGAAAATCTATGAAACATTTTGGAAAATCTATAAAAAATCTATGAAAAAATCTCTGGAAATGAGAGTTTACTGATTCTTGCTAATACTAAAATAGTTTATTCGTCCGTCCGTGGACAAAAATACTCCTGATCACACGGGACAATTGCCAAAGATACTGTATTCTAAAGAAAACCCTGACATATTGCAATAACAGCTGCCCGCAGTGGCATATAGCACCAGTTAAATTTTCGCCTTGCTGACATGGAATACATCGCATATACGCGCATCTTACAAAACATTACCTGTTTTTTTTTCGGCTGGGTAAGACAGTATTCCGCGTGCGGCATCGACTGCACGTCTTATGCTGCTAGTACGGGATGTGTCGCATTAAGACAAACCCCGGAGTGTTTTGCTAGTTACAGGGTGCGAAGAAAAGTTGCCTCGGCTCGCAAAGATTTGCGCCTTTGTTTACCGTGTGAGAGAAAGTGTAACAAGCCGCGCAGCGATGACTCTTTGCCAAAAGAAGAAAAAAAACGAAATAAAGTAAACCAGAGCCGCTCTCCTTCGAACTGAGCCCAGATCCTTCTGCAACCTATGCGGCGCACTCGAACAAGAAAGTGCACCGGGTCAGAGCCGTTCCCGACAGCGCATACAGCGCGCAACTTCTCGACGCGGTAAGACCTCGGGCAAGTCTTTTCCGACTAAGCTCCGGCCCATATGCAGATAGGCCGGGCGATACGCTCGGTCGGAGGTGCTTGTCTCTCGGGTACGCCGGCCCGGCTTGCTACTGGGCCGCGTCATTTGCATGTGGTAATGCCGCTGCAGCGTGAGAGACAGTGGTCCCTCCCGAATATAAAGCTCCATTGGAGAGGCCCGCTGGCCACCGCTGTATCTGCGCGGCGCGGGCCCCTTTTGGCACTCGCCGGCATTCGGCTGAATCTCGAGGGAGCGCGCTCGAGTTAAAGGCGCCGAAAGAAATGACGTTCCCCCCCGTTGAGCCTTTAAATGTTATGACGGCGCCGTTGAGGGCGAGTTCCGGGTCGGGCTGGAGGAAGGTCCGCGATAGCGTTTTCTTGCTCGAGTTTCTGTCATTCGACGCGTCCGATCGCTTTTCTTTACTTTTTGTTTCTCGTGTTTCCTGCTTATACAGCGTGTGGATGAAAACTGGAAAGAGGCAAAGGGCTGAGCCGGCACCTTTTTCTTTTTTTTTTTCAAAAGTTACGCGCATAATTTGAAATCTTTTGCTTGCTCGTTAGCGATTGCTACCACAGTCAGCCCTGTCAAAGTCGCGGACGCAAGGTTCGCAAAATTAACAAAGGTTCACGGGACTTACTTTAAGTTAGGTGCACTGAAAGCGCTTCATTTACACAAAGTATCCGCCTGTTATTGCATGTGAAGAAGGTAGCGCTGACACGTAGATTATGTCAAGTGGCAGCACGTTAATGTGACCTGCCCATGTATTTGCATTTTGTAGACGTTGTGGTGAGTTCGTAATGAGAGGCGTTAAAGGGATACAGACACAAAAGTTCGAAAGCGAACAAACAGTATGATTTGGTTCACGGACGTAAGTAAATGCCTCCTATAGCAAGCTTCAGTTGCGGGCGTTCAGTGGAACATTATTCAATATGATTTTGAATGCTGTCCGAGGAGACGCTGGCCATTTCCACCCTCATCGAGTGACGTCAAGGCGCACTTGCCCGAATTATTGTGCCGTCATCGAATGTACTGGTTGTTCACAGGAACAACCAGTCTTGCCAGTGGCGACGACCTCATCTGGAATGTGGTAATCCAGGTTGGCCGGTCCACCCTGGCGTTAAGCTGCTCTTCAGCGCGGCGTCAACCGAGTCCGAAACTGGCGGTACAAAATAGTTTGTAATTATTTATTTATTGCCGCTGCGCACTGGTGTTTAGACCTCATCTGCACGATTACAAAGCCCGAGGGCCTTTTTCAAGGCAAATAAACGGACACCCAAAAACATTGCGTGTGTACCCCTTTAAGGAAGAAGTTACCTTTCTGCTGAAAGAAAGGCACAAATGGGTTATTACGATTAATACAAAATTGCACTCAGAAAATGACACTGAATGGAAGTGTAGCCCACCCATTGGTGTCGTTATTACAACTATGTTTACAGCGCAAACCGCGCGCAGTTGGCAAGATGATGTGGATTATGAGGGATGTCGTTTTCCTTATTAATGAAAAATAAGAAGAAGAAATCAGAGTATCGTTTGGGAGACATGCATACGCACGCATACGCACGCACATACGTACGCACACGCACGCAAGGACACGACGGCGCTGCAGCGTACACACTCCTGCCACGGTAACGAATACCGCCTTCTCTCTGGATATTGATGACTGTAGCCTGATGCAAATAAAAGGGAGGAGGCCGTTTTCTTGTGAGCGAACTGAATTTTTTCGTAGCCCATAGTAGGTAGGACTCCCCCAATCGCTCCACTCTTCGGGATCCTTATGAATAGGACCTCGGGCATCGTCCTCAGAGAGGAATGAGATTCTTGTTCGTTTGACTACAAGGCCATTTTTGGGAGAATAACAGTGCGGGTCGAATTATGGAAGCCTTTCAGAATGTTTTAGGCCCTTGCCGTCACATTTTAATATATATTTATTTCTGAAAAATATAAGGTGAGAAAATAAGCATAAAGTTAGATTACCTTCGGACAAACCTTTATTTGCATAACACTCAACTACGTCTTGCCGAAGTTTTATCTTGTTTAAAATTTTTACAACAATGAGTAATACAACACGTTTAATAGCTTTCTTAGATTTCATGCTTATGATGGCCTAAAAAAAATGAGCTGGCGCGTTCATGTTCACGTAGCGATGAGCACCTGAGCTAAAGGATGCAACAATGAAAACGCGAGCTTGTTTTGGATGTGGCTTGATTTTTAGCCGAACCTCTCGAATAGGTATACTAAGGAGATAAAAGCCTAATACATGAGTATGTGAGCGAAAGATTAATAATAGCTGGTTTTCCGGTGCCTCATGGACACGGACTTAAGCATACGCTGTTTACCATCCCGTGAAGCTTACCTGCGGAGTGCCAACATACTGCTTCCGATAAAATAACGTCAGGAGCAATGCAAGAAAAAAAAAATCGCCTGTTCCAGTGTTTTTCCTCCATTACGTGAAAAGGAGTAGCCGGCGCCACAATCAGGCACCAAAATCTCCCGCCCTCATCTCATTTTGTGTCCGCGTCAATAAAAAATAAAAGTGAAGCGAGTTTAGTGAACGGCTTGAGTACTGCTTCAGGGGTGTCACGTGTCAATCATTGGTCGCAAGCTTGGCTGTTTTCCCGGCGTGTTTGTGCACCATTCAGTATCTTTGCTAGACACGATTCCGAAATGCTGCCGTGTCGACGCCGCTTTTCCGACAGCGCGAACTACTGCACTGCGCCTGCGGGCGTTGCTCACCGTTTTAGCATCCCCGCTTATACAGCGTGGATGCTGTACAGCGGGCGAGTGCTATCATGCCGAAGGTGTCGGCGCAGCGTCCGATAAACGACACGGCAGAGCACTCGCCTTCTTGCCACGGCGACGTCGCCGCTCGCTGCGGAGGCCCGTGTCCCGGAACTCGTGAAACAAAGTTGACTCTATTCCTCCCTTCAAGAAGGAAGCACAGCACCGAGCGCCGAAAAAAAAAAACGGGACAAAAAGGAAGGAGTGTCTCGCGGCCGCGTCTATCTGTCCGCGAGCCTGTGCTCTCGACAGACGATCGGAAGCTGCGAAACTCGCCGCGGCACACGCTGCATTTTGAACAGGGTTCCCAAAAACCGATAACGCGGCTCGCGTAAATCACGCCTCTCCGCTCCGCTTGTCTCGCTCTTGCATTTTTTTTTCTGACGATTTTTATATGGAGTGGCGCTCGCGGGAAGAGCGAACGGGCGAAGCCTAGCAGACAGCAGGCACGAAGGCTGACAGTGTCCGGAAAAGCGAAAGTACTACGTAGAGTGGCCAACGAGAGCAGTGACGTGAACAGCTTATAACGGGAGTCCTGGCAGGCGACTGGCTGGCTCCAAGCAGCCGCCGACTTTTTAGCTCCTTCTGCCTATTTATTTTCCTCCAGCGGAGACGGAAAAACCTGCGACAGATAATCTGCTTTAGCAGGTCCGATGGGCCGAACCCCCGCCCGAGGCGGCAGCATACGCGTGGCACGCTTTACGTGAACCTCGTTGTCAGGCCGGCTGCGATTCGCGCGCGATTGGAAGCGATTCATGTGTAGATGGTGAAACGTTACGTCGTCAGCCACTGGACGAGCGCTGTATCACCATTTCTCGTCGATTTTGAACGGAAAAGAACTCGGCGTTTTTTGTTTGTTTGCTTGAGGCCTTCTTTCTCAACGCCACATTTGTGCTTTTGTGCGCTCAGGGTTCCGTTTTCTACCAGGGGCTTAACTATGCAGAACCAGTTAGTATGCGGCAACGCTGCAGACGAAGGGGCGTGTTTTAGGACATGGTTTATTCATTGTTGCGGCTGAAAACTGCAGCAAGTCATCTTTTTGCAAGCAGGAGGCGCTTTGTTTCGGTTCATCGCCCTTAAGCAAAAACATCGTACCTTATGCCTCAGTGTAGTTTTTTAGGAAACAAAAGCATATTTTACTCGAGGACTTCCTTTCCCGTCACCATTACATTGAAGAAAAAACGAAAGTTCTGAGAATTCCGACAGAGGAAATTCAGAGAGCAGCTCCACACCGCTGGTTTATGAAATACGTCTCGACTACATGAGGTTCCGGGGGAGTGGGACATCTACCGGGCTCACGGATTTTGTATTCTGCGACGCACCTTTCTAGGTGACTGGCTGCGTGCGTCGGAAGAGGCATTGAAGAAGTGGTTTTGCTGGAAACGCTATTCGACATGTTCTCCCCGATCTCGTCGCAGAAAGCACTTACCCAGAAGGATAAACAATGAAGAAGCGCCGCTCAACTTTGTCGTTTCTCTGCGCCCCGTCGTTCTCAGGTTTTCTTCGCTGAGGACGCGGTATTCTTGAGCCGTACGTCTCACGTTTCCGCCACAGCAGTCCTTCCGCTGTCGTTCAGGAAAAATCTCTATCTGGCGGGACGTCTCATTTTTTGACGCCAATCATAATAGTTTCACAAACAATGTTAGCATGAATTTTGTTTCAGAACATACATTTCTGTGTCGTCCCACTGTAACGGGGCGGAGGGCAATCAATGTTTAAATGTAGTGCTTCGGAAGGCTCTTTGTTTGCGCAGCAAGAACAGTCGCATGTGCGCCGACGGCGAATGTGCAAGTTGTGCAAGCATGTTAGGAATGCGAATAAACGAATATATTTCATAAGATTCTTTCTTACTACACTGACACTCGAATATGTCTAACCTTGAATGATGCGGATGAAAATAAATCTTGATTTTTTGTGCATAATAAATAAAAAGCGACGTTGCAGGAGTTCTTACGTGTGAAAATGTTTAACCTGGACAAAATAGCTCGAGAATCCATGGTTTATTTCCGTTCTGTAATTTATATCATTGTCATCAAACACTGATTATTTTTCGTGGCTCCAATTTTTTTTCTTTGCTTACAAATAATACAGTATAGTACTGTCATTCCCACCACTCCGCACTGTTTGTTATCATTTATCAGCAGGTTGTTAACGATGATCGCATCCTTGTGATTACACTACCCAAAGGGCAGCTTAGTGAGAATTTAACACCGCACTTAATTGTTAGAAGCTGCAAACACTCCATTTGAACAAAGCACTGTACTTAGAGGCATTCACGTCCAGCTTTCTCGGGCAAAAAATTTTTAAAATTAGTAAATTGTAAGACACTGTTAGAGAAATATTGAAGGTAATTTTCCACTATTCTGATATGTAACAAAATTTTTCGCTGAAAGTGTTTCCATCGATCTCATCTAACTGTCAAGACTGCCATAGAAAACCAAAGGGGAACGCTTTCGAGGATAGCGAAAACGTCAATAGAAAAAACCAATACAAGACTGCCGTCGGGTGATCTACGGATATATTGATTGTTATAGTGAAATATTACATCATATGAAAAAAGTGCGTTCATAAACGGTTTACCGTTCAAAAATGCGTTTGTCCAGGATTGCTTGGTATGTTTGTAATTGACGAAAGCGTGGCATTACCTTGTGTGGAGTCCCATTTTATCCCTCATGTAAAGTAAAAGCCATACCGATGATTTATTGGGCATTGTAGTGCTTCAGTGACAATAGCATGCGGATATCCGTTTCGAATTATTGTTTGGAGCTCTGCGTTGTGACGTCTTCAGAGAGCATTTGCTTGGCGAACAACAGAATCTGTCGCGCACCGCAGTTCTGGCTGTCACTTTCTTTTTACCCTTTCGGATTGTCCTCAAGGTAATCTGATTAATCAGCTTATGGGATTACAGTCGTTCCTTGTTGCAAGCCAGGACAACTGCGACGAAAGAAAAATCAGCGGCGGATAAGGGCGCTTGCAAGAAATGAGCAGTGTGTAAGGTTAGCGAAACAAAGGGTCGGGGCCAATCTCTCTGCGCGACCAGGCCTATGAGCACAAGGACAGAAGGAACACAAGTTCTGCAGGGGTCTCACCGTGCCTGCCTGCACTGTCCCGGGAACAAAGATCGCGACGGCCGGGCGCGCCCGGATTATTGGCTGACAGTTGCTAACGCTGGAGATGCCCGTGACTTTTGCGCGGAGATAGGTGGCTACTTGCGCGTGGGCCACTTGCGATCTTTGCCGTCGCGGGCTTGTTCTCGAAAGACGCCAGGGTTCGGCCCTCTTTCCCTCGTTGACAGATGTCGCCAACCCCGGCGCCCAGCTGATGGGCCGACAGTCGTGTACATTCGTTCACTGGTTTGCAAGGGGGGTATACACCACAAGAGCAATGAGCAGCGGGCGCGGGGCTTGCACGAACTGACAGCGGCGTCCCTTGTGTCCGCCTTCTGCTCGCTCACCGGGGTGATGTGTGACGAATGATTGCGGAAAGACAGATTTTCTTTCCCTGTTCGTTTTTGGCGATAGGCACGGCAGTTGGATGTCCGAGTGCCGCAGTGAAAAAAAAGACAACCGCGCAGCGCTTTCTTCGGGAAGGTCGTTAATTAATGCAACTTTGATCTCTTTTCATATTTAATTTATTTCTGTTTCAGTGCGCCAGGGTTCGCCTGGTTGCGCCGCGCAGTTACACGATTGGCACGTGGAAGCGAAGATAGAGACTGGAATATTTCGCTGAAAAAAAAAACGAAGAAAAGGGGAACCCTCCTGTTCCTTGGTTTCATTTTCGCATGGTTGATTATTCTTTTGCGGCCTCCAGGCGGCTGCGTGGGAAAGCAAACTCACCGTGGACATCATCAGCAAGCCCCGAGGTCTCGAAGCCGCAGCTCGGTGTATCCAGCTACAGTAACAATACTATACATGAGCAGCCATGATATCTGTACAGCAAAGTGCCCGTGCGACGTTGTGCAAGTGTCATATCGGCTGTAAGCGGGAAGGTGGCGTAAATTTAATATAAGAATAAAATGTACTACGGTAACCCCTGCTGCGTAAACCACGAAATTCTGCGAAGGCTAGCGTTTGCCACCCTTCCACCCCTCCCTAAATTCCTTTCTTCAAGGTGGTACTGCAGCGTACCTTGCGCGCACTCCCAGTGCTCAACCAGCACCTAGTTTTTGGGCTGTCACCTTTCGGCTATGTGCAGCGACCGAGAAGCGTTTCAACGCCTCTCGGCGGCGTCTTACGACCGCGCGTGCCACCCGAAAGCGACGAAGGTTGTCCTAGTTGCTCGAAGGGTCAGGGTGTGTGTCCGGGGTGGTCGTGAATGAGATCGTGGGTGAGCGCACTCCCCACCCGAAAAATACGAAGATAGCGCGATGCACCCCTCCTCTCACCTCGTGTTTTCCCGTACAATCGGTGCAAGGAGGAGCAAGGAGAGCTGCCCCATAATCGACCCTTGCGGTGGAATAAACATAAACCTGATTCCTCGTCGCAGTGGGAGAGACACCTTGCTCAGTTAGAGAACAGAAATTGCGCGCTCAGGCGCAACAATTAAGACGATCAGTAGTGTCAAGTACGCCACCAAAAGTGCCAGCAAGCGAGCCCGTTCTCGTTTAAATAAATGACCTCGGACGGACTGTTTTGGAACGTGCTAAAAAGTTTGAAAAGTCACCGTGTATTTTTAAGAGGACCTTTTGGACCATCAGTGCAGGTGGTTTAAAAACCTATCCGCAGATACGGTAACTGGAGAAGCTGTGACTCTGACGACCACCATGCAAATTTGGGCACTGTACTTTGCGAGCACCTAGCTATTCTGTATCCCTTAGGGCAGGTTTACACGGACGACATTTTCGGCTTAAGAATCATCATGTCAGGAATAAAACTGTATATCGATAGAACGCAGGCACTAATAGGAGCGGAAGTACTGAAATATGCGCGTTTTGTATCCCAACGTTTAATATTCTTATTACTTCTAGTTTTTGCTTTCTGTTCCAGTTATTAATAAAGAATGAAGCTCTGCCCGTCAAAGTGTATTGACGCTATTTTCGACACAAAGCTGTGTGAAGGATTTATTTTTTCAGTTACCTTTTGCCAGGGATAAACCAGTCGTCAAATATCCGAACAACGCCTGTTATAAAATAAACGGAGTACAAACCTTAAAATTAAATAGAATGTTCTACCGCGGTTCGCGGAACCATGCACTTAAGTCAGTCGTAAAACGACCGCAGTGAGACATCTTGGAAATAAAGAACGCACACAGACCGTTAAATTGGGAAGTGGAAAGCATGTATACTGTGTATCTAGCTCTATGCGCAGTGCACACAACACGAACGGCATTTGCAAGCACAAAAATGTTGCGCCGTCTTGTAATACTCTGCGCAATAAACGGGTAGCCGGGGAACGCGCCGCATTCAGGCGCGCTCATTACCATGTAGCTAGAGTAGTGCATTGGCGATGTTATGCAGCGAGCGCTCAGCTCAGCACCGTATACCCTTTCCGAGTGACCAGGTCACTCGGTGCTGCAGCGTTGCCTTGGGCTACCGCCCGCCGCGCAGCGACTATGCCCAAAACGATGCTCTCTACCTTGCACGTCTGTTATGCTTCCGTGTCGCAGGCGGCTAAGGCAAAGGGGTGCGTCCAAACGTAGCTAACGCTCTCCCACGGCACCTAGCCGTGGCAGGGCGGGAGCAAGGCGAGCCGGTGTCGAAGCGTACACAAACTGCAGCGGCATGCTACAGGCCGGAGGCCAATCGAACGCACACGCCGGCGGATGGGTCGTCACGCGGCAAATATTGCCCCGGCGCGGCGTCTGAGAGCAACAGCAACAGCAGCGGCTACTGTGGCACCACCGCCATGGTGACTGGGCCAGTCGTTTGCTGCGCAAATATTTGCGCCCGGCGGTGTGGTCCCGCAAGACGGCCGGATACGTGCGCCGGGAAAAGAGCGCCCCCGGCGATGCCTTTTCCCCACCCTCCGTCCGACGGGCGTCACATTCGGGAGCGGCGCGGCCCGGCGACCTCGCGAAGGGGTCCGTGTTTTCCTCCTGGCAGAGTTGGCGTCTTGCCGCGGGGAAAGAAAGGATACGCTGTGCGAGCAAGTGATGTCTACCATGGCACGTTGCAGCTCGCTGCTCAAATCTATTCGTGTAAGTCCCTGAATGCGACCGGTTTAGTTTCTCGAGTGGCCACAAAAGCCACTCAAACGAGACACTACGCAGGTGGTTCCTATCTCTATGCACCCTATTTGTTCGATAACATTTCCGGCTACGGCGCCAACTACACTGCTTCTAGTTGCGTGTCAACGAGAGTTAAATGTGACCACTCGTCCGTAAGGTTTGTTCTGGCAACGGGCCATCAACCTATGTACATCCGTGATCATCCGATATGGCCGGTCGTAGAGGACCTCAAATGAGGCGTCATTATGGTCAAATTGACTTGATGGCTCCATAGCGCATGGCGACAAGTTGCTGCGCTATTTTTTTTTTTTGTAGCGCCTGTGATGGAATCCTCATTTCGACAGGTTAAGTGCTGTCAATCTAAAATAACAGACAATAGGATTTGGCAAACACAACATACAAACGAACCACAGACTGTAAACTTGCTGTAGGCATGATTGTCTTGAGCCGATAATTTCTTCATTCTTTTCTGTCACTGTTTTCTTTTCAAACATATTACCACAGTTTCGACTCCACTTTTAGCAGTCGCGCAAGTTTGAAATCGTTTTCCGTTGTTTCTTTATATCCCTCCTACTGTTCGTACACCTTCGCTAATGTTTTTTTTTTCAGTACCTCTGAAGGAGAACAGTTTCATATGGCGGTGCTTCGGCCCCAACGTCATCAAGTTTCTTTGATTCAATTACTCTGTTGGCTCACAGCGCGCGACCCTCGTCATCGCGGGCACAAGTGCTGCGGTGGACTGAGGGCGGCGGAGAAGGAGCCGGGATTCCAGTGATCGATTCGTGAAACATAAAGGCGGCTTCGTCTCAACGAGCGGCCACTCGTTCGGTTCCGCGTCGAACAAAAGCGCGCCACGGAACGCTGCGCAGTGGACACTCTCGACGGAGAGCGGTGGCGCTTCGCTGCTTGCTGACAGACGTCGCCGGGGCAATCACAACGCCGTCCCGCCGCCAAATTACGGGCATCCCTCAAGACTGGGAGGAAGCAGTCAAGGCTGCGTGCAGGGCTAAAACCTGCACCCGACAGCGGGCTCTTCCTCCGGGGAAAGGAGATGGCCCCTGGCTACGACTTGCGGGCTGCTACGGCGGTTCGTGATCCTCCCCACAGCCGCGATGCGCGCAGCTATGGGATTTCTAAGGCCGTGTTTCGAGCAACTGCCGCTGAATCATACTCTGCTTCTCGCAAGGATGGCTCCAAGCGGATGAACAAGTAACCGAAACGGGCTTTTTTTTTTCTCCAACTCCGGGATTTTTGGACATCAATTGTGACTGTAAGGCAACAGTGGAATATTGTAAGGTACTGTTATGAAAATATTGAAGGGAATAGTCCATTCTTCCGATGCGTAGCAAAATCTTTCATGTAAACTTTGTCCAGCGTTCGCATGGAGGCGGAGGAGGCTTTGGGAATGGGGTCTTTTTTGGTAGGGTATTTTGCGGTCACTCACCACTATTATTAGCCAGTGGAACTTCGCAGCGAACACTGTGTAGTGCGCCCACATCTTCAACACCAAAAGCCTGTGCTGCGTCGATCTTGTCTTTTTTTAAACCGAAATCTCTACTGTCCTAGTCAAGCCAAAGTCATCCGTGCCGCAATTGGACCTTCAAGTAAAGGTGTGGTGGAGGTGTGGCAGCCCAGTGACATATCTTCTCTCATTCCCTAATTTATCCCTTCCCTTAAGGTGTGGTTCAGGTACCACTGAGATGTGAGACAGATACTGCGCCATTGCCTTTCCTCAAAAAACAATTTTTAATCCCTTCTTTCTTTCTTGCTTCTTTCACTCCCTCCTTTATTTCTTCTCTAACGGCGCGGTTCGGGTGTCGAGCAAGATGGGACAGTTACTGCACCATTTCCTTTTCTCAAAAACTATACCAAACAAAACAAGGGGACCGCCGGCGTTCATTGGCTTCGTTGGGGTTGGCGTTGACAACAAGTCCGTTGATTTTGACGAAAGGAAAGGCGCACAACTGGTTCCCTGGGTCAGTGGATCTCGCTTTCATGTACGTGGCGTTGGTGTCCACCTGCAAAAACGTGCTTTCGCTCAAAATTCTGTGCTTAGAAATGCTAAACCGCCAGCACTTTTTTTTGTACTATGAACAGTGTGCCAAGAAGCTGTGGCTAGCCACTGCTGAGTCAGCCTCCTAAACGCTAAAACACGCATCTAACCGTAATTTTAAGAAGTCTTTGGAAGAGGTATGCAGAAAATTTCCGTCTTGCAATTCACTTATTGACGGTTGTTCGAGCCACAACGCCTCGAATGCGTACGACTTCGTCCTTTAAAATGAAGGTCGTCGTTGCTGTATGTATACAGGGTGTCCCAGCTAACTTTAGCCAGGGTTTTAAAATATGCCGCGGCGCTCCAAAACGACTCGACGAAATGCACGTTGCTGGCTGTTGTATGTACAAACTCACACTATTTTTTGTATTGTGCTTAACTGCATAATTTGTTAAGATTAATTAACCAACTTCGCAAGCAAAAAAGATAGACGAAGAAGTCCAATGAGAAAGTTGTAGAATGGTCCGCGAAACGTCCAAATGAACAGTTTCTAACTTTCCCTCTATTACGTATCGGCTTTTTTTTTTTTTTCGCTCACTGCAGATGCCCGTGAAATACAAAAAACACGTGACATGCCCGCTTGCGCGCCGCGATAGTAGTGCTCTCAAACGTTCCGTGCAGAAACGAACGGAACATTTAGCCCGGTGTGCTGCCGCTTAAAAGGTGACAGGGCAGCGACGCAGCAGCTGGCTGTGCGATTAGGCAAGCGGTATGGTTCCCATGTGGCGCTTGATAGCGACAAGCCGACACAGTCCTTATCGCTTGCGCTCGCGTAAATCGCGCATCGAGCGCCTGCGTCGCCGCCCTGTCACCTTTTTAATCAGCAGCACATCAGGATAAATGATCTGTTCGTTCCTACACGGAACGTTTGAGAGCACTGCAATCGCGGCGCGTAAGTGGATACGTCACGTGGTATTTTCTGTATTACGCGGGCATCTGCAGAGAGCGAAAAAAATCTGATACGTAACAGACGGACAGTTAGAAACTGTTGATTTGGACGTTTCGCGGACCGTTCTACAACTTTCTATTTGGACTTTTTCGCCTATCTTCGTTGTTTGCCAAGTGGGTTAATTAATCTCCAACAATTATGCATTTAAGCACAATACAAAAGAGTGTGAGTTGCTCCATACAACAGCCAGCAACATGCATTTGGTCGCGTCATCTTAGAGTGCCGCGGCATATTTTTAAATTCCGGCTAAAATTATCTGGGACACCCTGTATATTGTCGTTGCGTATTCTTAAATGAGCGCATTGGAAAAAGTTCTTTCTCGAATAATAGACAGTTTTAGCTGTGCGTACGAAAGTGCTTGCGTACGCAAAGAGCTACGGCGCTGCGTGCGTTACGCTGTCCGCTCCGAAGTATAGTTTTAGCTGACCGTGCCGTAGCGTCCCTCAGGCGCACGTGGCGCCCTCTAGTGACAAGAAGTCAAACCACATCAACGCTCGGTTGAAGAAAATTTCATCCGTGATTACTGATAACTAGTGTGAGTGCATTGGGAGCCTTTTTTGTTCCAAGAAGAAAAACTATGCAAACCGAAGAAAATGCAAGATCTGGCTAAAAGTTAGAAAACTGCTTCGCCAGGTGTCGTTGCTACGAGGAAAACACACTGAATATAGTTAGGCCTAGGAGCTTGAAGATCGCCAAATTATCTGAAAAACAGTGGCTAGTTATCGCTTATACCGCTACGTGTGGGCAAGATTAGGCGAAATAAAAGCGAACCGCTACCATTTGAGCGAGCTATTGCGTCGAAGAATCCAGAGGCGACATGTATTTATTCCGAAGCGGGCGAGCAGGGCGCCGCCATCTTGTCAAAGCTAGCGCACGCAAGCCACGCAAGCGCCGCAACGCAAACTCCGCTGGCTACCGTACGCAAGGCTACCGTACGCAAGACGCAAGGCTTGCGCTTGCGTTCTGCGCATGCGCACTACCGTCCCCGCAAACTCCTCGCGTACGCTAACTCTTTGCGTGCGCACAGCTAAAACTGTCTAATACTCGTATGGGATCAGCAATTCGCCTGATGGGCACCTCACTCATCGCTTGCTATGCACTTGTACATACAGGGCAGCACTAAACACAAGTCACTTTTTCATCTGCACTCATAGGCCAGAAAATGATTCTTGAATAATAGCTATACGTTTCTTTTTGTTCTGCATTACATGCTACTGCAAGTCCATTTTGCGAAAGCAAGCTTCAGCGCAAGACCTGCCCCATTAGTGCTACGTAATCGCTTCGGGTGCCTGGCAAGAAGCGTTCTCCACTATACACATTTTAAATTCGCATGCACATTCAGAAGGTTTACAAGTGTGAACGAATTATTTTCCTCCTCTGAAATGCTTGGTAGATAGATATCCATCTAACTTGTGCTGCTCAGTATTTTTGCACAGTTAAGGGCATGTAATAAACTACTGTCATTATTTTATTTCCTAATTATTTATTTCCGATAGGTAACCGACAAGCCAATCCTACCTGGTATTTCTCTTAGGATCTCGCAATTTTCTGAATGGTTTGCACGACCTTGTTTGGCGTATTACTTAATGCCGTGTCTAATATTGTGCACACTTTGACGAAACAACATATGACGAGTCAAAGTCAGTGACCGAAATAAATTATCAATTAATTAAGGGATAATTTGAGGAACCAAAAATTTTGAAATGCTTCGCGCACGCGCATTTACGCAACCGGAGGGTGAAAACAGGTGCCACAACAGTCAGGCGCGTCAAGCCTGATTGGCTGATGGTAAGTGACACTTGAGATGTGATGTCTTCGAACTGCACGTGAGCTACAATTTAGTCTGTAGCTCACAGCTGCGGATTATGTTTGAGCACCTGAGGTTCTTTCAGGCACTGACGTCGCACAGGACACACGGACGTCTCTTGACTATGTGGATATCGCCTAGGAGGCGACCGCGACCACATTTATTAGAAGGTTGCCGGAGAGAAGATAGCGGCGGAGCGGCGGCAGCAGCTTGCGGCCGAGGTCAAGATCCCCGGGCATTCTCCAGCGCGTGCTGGCAACCCTTCGGCCTCTTCGGCATTTCGTCACTACCGACCGCGCGGGTCGATTAGTCGGTATATGAATCAGCGATACACAAAGGCGTTGCAACAAATCGGTGGCCAATTCGTCGAAAGAGTCGTGCAGGGCGTCCGGGTTCGAAGGCGAGGCTCAGGCGGGCGACTCTGGCTGTGGCGTTACGGCCCAGCTTTCGGTGGGCGTCGAGGGACGTGTGATAGATGTGGATCAGCCTGCTATGGGGACCCAGTTCCGGCGGTTCTGGTGCAGCAGCTGACGGCTGGCCCATGAGGGACGGCGTAGCACAGGCAGCTAGGTGGGTCGTGGGTCGCGAGTTTCGCGCAAATATTGCCGGTCCGAGCTGCCCGGTACCCAGGCGGGCGGCTACTGAGGGCACAGCGAGGTTCGAGGCGGGGGAAATGATTGTGTTGGACTGCATGTGGCCGTTGGGACACGCTCATAGCCAGCCATGGGCTGATTGCCTTGAACGTGACGGGCGGCCACACGAGTGGCGCCCTTGCTACTGGCGCCGAGCCGTTCATGAAGGGGAACGCCAGTGAGGCAGCGGCAATCGGAGGCGGCCTCAGCACCGCGACAGCAACCGAGAGCACTTCCGCTGGCTTGGTCAGCCTTGGCATCTTGCTTGGCGGCGGCTGATGAAGCTGCAGCCGGGTTGGAACCTGAATCTGTTTTGAACTAGAGATCGTGTGTGGTGGTCTCCCGTCGAACTTGCTTTTGGTGGCGGTCGAGCCTGTGGTGTCCGGCTGCTTTAATTAGTCTAACACCGGTGGGGAGCAAGAAGGTCCCACATTAGTGGCCTGGTTTGGCTTGAGGATAGGCGCTGGCATCGGTTCAGGGTCCTTTTCAGGCAAACTATGGCTGGTGGAAGCCGCCATGCTTGTTACTGCTGTCACCGATTAGGCCTTCTAATCCTGCTCCTGATGACGTTTAGTGCTTTGGGGACCATTTGAGGGGCTGTACGTGTGGTGAGCAGGCAATTGGTCTTTGTCGAGGGCTCTTTAGCATCAGCTGGTCGCGGCTTCGACGTCGCTGCAGAGGCTTCTTGAGCTGTTGGCTGGTGTGACGAAGCAAATGGTAGCTGCATGCAGAGCGAATGAAGAGTTGCTGCTAACACGACTGCTGCATGCAGAGCGTTCCTTGTCTTCAGGAGTCGCTGGCGACGTCAGTGAAAAGCTATGAGGTGGGGACCGGGCAGAAGTCTCTGCGTTGGAACTATTGAAATGAGGCGTAGCAGGAGCATCGTTAGATGTGGTCGCGGGCGGAAATGAACAAGCGCAAGGAGGCAGGTCCAAAGACGCACAGAGGACAGTTGTGAGAGCCGGACGTGCGGCAAAGCTTGTGCTGAGCCTACCTGGTGAGCTGTGGAATGGTACGGCCGGGCCGGAGACGCCGGGCAGGAGTGGCGGGGAGGCGGCCAGGGGCTACCGAGACGGGCAGTGTTCTGACGGAGGATGCGTGGGCGAGAGTGAGGCTGGTGCGTGGCCAGATGCTGGCTGCGGCGAAAGCGGGTCTGCAGCGTCTTAGAGCGGCAGCGGGGCGTAGCAGGCGCCGAAGTCCGCCAAGACGGCCGCGCGCAGCTGATCGTGTGGCCGGCAGCCCAAGGCAGGGTAGACGAGTCGGCGCATCAGGTCGGGCGGAAGCATATCGCCGAGTACCGCGTGTTTGAACGGCTGGATAGTGATGCCGTTCATGTACAGCGCAGCCTCTTGTTGGGCGAACCACCCACCGATGCCTTGTGGCCGGAACGCTGCGGAAGCGGCGGGTCAAAGTCCGGATCCTGCCCGCCCGCCATCCTGGAACGCCGCTGGCGAAGGAGGGGGCGTTCGCCGGGTCACCGCGCTGTGGAGGTCGCCAAGGAGGCGACCGCGGCTACATTTGTTAGAAGGTTGATGGAGAGAAGATAGCGGCGAAGCGACGGCAGCGGCAGCGTCCGGCTGAGGCCAAGGTTGTTGTTGTCCACAAGAAGCTAAGGATGCGTACCCACTGCGGGGGATTACACAGGCGGCGACCGACAGGTTCTCAAAACATTAAAAATTAGAATAATAATTTTAAAATGCAGATTTGATTATTCAAATTCCAATAGCCAAACACCGTGAGATTGGTGACTGAAAATGAGAACGGGGCTAACCGAAGCGTGTTTAGGATGTTTTGGTTACAGGTGAATTTTGAACATGAGTTGCCAGAAGATGGAATTCAGAAAGGATGGCCGCCGTTTCTTGTCTAAAAGGAAAGTTTAAATGGCAGAGAGCACATTCCTGTTGCTGTGCTCAACTTGGACCGCACTGTCGTAAAGGGTGCTCTAGCAGGCGCCTCCGTAAAGAGGAGAAGCGGCGGCAGGTGAACAAGAAGTGAGGCCAAGGTCCGCGAACGTTCTCCCTTCGTCCTCTTCGGCATTTTGCCACTGCCGGCCGCGCGGGTCGCTACAGCTCCATCAAAATGAGTCCACCACTGCCAGGATTCGATCCCGCGACCTTAGACTCGGCAGCGGAGCACCAACGCCACTGAGTCAGCACGGCGGCCATGCCTTATGGTCTCTCGCTGCATATGTATGAGTACAACAAAAAGGAAAAATAAACTCTTCAAAATTTTAACAGCTTCTTTTTCTGCTTAACAACGTCGAATAACTTAATAGCGCCAATAGCAGCAAATGAGAAGGAGCTACTTTATTTCAATCGCATATTATAAAACGCCGACAGTTTCGAGCACTCAAGCTAGTTGGTCGTCGTATCGCGGAGTCATCATAATCATCACTATCAAATCCCACCACCTTCCTAGTCTCTCTCTTTCTTCCTGGCATGCTTATCATTAAATATCAGTGCGATGAAATAGGGAACAAGGAGACAAGGATGTGTATGCGATGTTCCTTGTTGATATTGCTGGCTGGGAATAAAATATGTTTTAAATTCTAGTCGACTTGAGTAAGTAGTGCCAGGAAGAACTAAGTATCGTTGGGGTCCCGAAATGCACATAACAAAAATATCCGCAGAAACGGGTGAGGAAAACCGTCTAAGTATTGCGCTTGTTTAAAAATAGTTTTCACTCGGCGAACAATAGAGATTGCTTGCACACTTACCGATGTTTCGAAAATTCTCTCGTCAATATGTTCTACTCGAGGGCGTAATGTTTCTCTCTCGATGTATGCAGTTTTCATGGTGTCGTTTGATACCCAACAAATATCTGATCTCATCAAATCATGCCCTGCTTCTGACATATTTCTTTCTACGGTGTATGTCCTCGGGCGCGATTTCCCGGAGTGGTTTCTTGCGTATATAGGCACCTGTTGCGATAAATAATGAGATGCGCTTTCTGTAAATTTGCCTTGAAAGGGGGTATAAGGATGGAGGAGGAGAAAAAATGGGATAGAAGGAATTCCCAGAACTGTTGCTAAGCTAGCATAGCACGCCCTATTCTTCCTCTTCCCTCAAAAAGTAAATAAATAAATGAATAAATATGTCAATAAATAAATAAGCCAGCAAATAAATAAATAAAGCCATTTCTCATCAATAAACTGTTGTGGCGTCAGCACATGCGATCTGCTCAGCATTCAGTGTTAAAACCTGTAGCAGTAAATACGTGGGCGTGAAAAGAAGTTGACAGAAAATACCATTACTATTTATTATTGTAGAACGGCGATAAAATACAGTAGTGACAAGCTGAAGTAGAAGTTACGTTATTACAAAGAGTAATAAGTTGTTCGCCTTTAATTCTCAATCTCAAGACAGCAACAGAACGCGTGTTGATGGTGCATGCTTGAAAGGCATGCGGATGTGCGGATGTGGATTTAAGAGGGTAGCTGAAACTGACAGCACCGCGTGTCCAATATGATTTTTTAATATCTGAAAATCGACCTGCACAAACACTGTATCGAACCCAAAATAGCTTTTCCGTGTTGCCTTGGACATGCTTACATGATCATGAAACCTTTTCTCCTTCCTAATGCCTTTGAGCTACGCTCAGAATACTTCATGTGTTAGTGCTTATATGCTGACAAAATAAATGTTTTTTGGAGAAGACCTCGCAGAAGATGGATCAGAATATGTGCACCAGTCTGCAACGCCGTTTGCATTGCAAAATTCTTGTCGTATATGTCATATCTGCACTTCTTCAAACATGTTCCTTGTTTTCTTCTCATCTAATCTTCTCGATGAAAGACGGTCCGTGAAAAACACTGCCCCGAACTCAGACTCTTTCTTGTGTTCATTATAGATAAATCGTTTTTCCAATTTCCCCTTTTTTCTTCTTTTTTTTCTCACGTTAAAAATAGCGAGTATCTTGAGCATTCGGGTTCAATATCGCTTCCGGTCTTCTTTCCCCCTCGAGACGGTGGCCTCCCCTTCGACACGTAATTCGCTTTGCTTTTCTACCTCGTTCGCGAGCTCCCCGTTTTGGGGGACACATTTGCGTTTTTAGTTTTTCTCCGCTGCTCGCGAAAACCGTCCCGGCGCCCTCTTCTTTTGCGCCTCCCGCGGCGCCCGAAGCCCCGCTCCTCCGGCATGCAACAGCGGCCGCCGTGTCAGATGGCCGGGGAACTCGGGCGGAGGCCAAGAAGCGAGACATGGCCGCGCACAACAAGGGGCAATACAGCCCCGAGAAAACGGGCCGACGAGGCGAATGCCACCAAAAGCGCGAAAGGGACCCGACCGGCGGCTGCGCTGGGGAGCCGATATTAACGGCCAAGTGAGGCTCCGAGGTCTGCCTCCCCGGTGCCTGCGCCGTCTACAAAGGATGTCCACACTCCTCAATCCGACTCACGGGGAGCGTGTATCTTGGACTCCGGCGGCGGAGAGAGCGCGAAAAAAAAGAGGGGAGAAAAGTACGTGCCGCCCATAGTGGAAGGAGAAAAGGCGATGAGTCGGCCGGGCCTGCTCCCGGAAGCCAATATCGCAACACCGGCCGCGAATCAGAATGAGAGGCGCGGGGAACCCGCACCCCCGGGCCGGGCGCCGGCGCGCGCGCTGTCGGATCCATCAGGAATTGGATCGCTTCCAAGTGAGGCGTCGCCGATGTCCTCGTTCGTCGCCAGATTCCAACAAAGGACGCCCGAACGGCCCGCTGCGAGGATTAAAAAAAAAAAAAAACGAAGGCGCGCGCGGATCCCGGCCCACGAGCAAGGAGGAGCGGGGACCCATATTAAGCCCCGCGCGCCTGCTCGCTACTGCAGTGCCGCGGCTCGGAAGCGCCTCCGGAGCGGGTTTGATTCCCGCCTTTTCACCCCCGATGCACGCGCCGCCTGGCTCGGAGACGGGCCGCGAAATTAATAGAGGCCTCTGGCAGAGCGTCTTTCGCGCTCTCCGGCAGGCGCTAGGGAGAATGCAGATGCCGGATCGCGACGCTCGAGCACGCCTCACGCATCCCGAACGACACTGTCGGAACGCACCAGCTAAATGGGACGAGCCGCAGGACGAGCGTTCGAACTTTCAGGAGCTGACGCGCTCGTTATTGGCGTCGGCGTGCATGACACGGGAAAGGATGCGGCCCGTACGGCTGTTGTACGGCAGCCTCAGCGTGCTTTCGAGAAGTGAACGCGAATGAGCGCTGTACGGCTGCACGCCTGGAGAACGGCCCAAGCGTGCTGAGTAAAGGGCGTCAAGCGTGAACACGCTGAAGTTCAACGAACTGGTTACAAAAACTCCCGTTGACAATACAAATTCTCCAGAACAAAGAAGAAAAAGGTTGTATATTACTGGCTGCTGAATATGCATTGCGCTCAAGAATTGTTCTCGGGAAAGTTTCTAGAATAACAAAGGCTCAGCAACAGTTGTGGAGCAAAGCTTTCACCAACCTTCGAATGGAGAAAGTGAACGCACGTACTAATCCCAGAGTTCCCTTCATGCGAGATGAGGACACGAATATGAACAATACAGGAAAATAACGTTCATCGGGATTAAAGTGAAAACGAGTCATAAACAAATCAATTATTCTAACGAATCACTCCGCATCTCAGATTATTTCTTTAGTTTATCTCTATTGTCCATGAGTAGGGTACCTAACGAGGCTCAGATTTCGCTAAAGCTGCCCGGTATCTTTTTCTCCACCAAACCCCTTCAAAAACAAGGAAGACAGCATGTCACCGAATCGGAACAGGCCCAAGGCACCAGGGGCGTTGTTTCTACCGCGGCCCAGGACTTGATTACGGCATTTCCCATTTGACGGGTACTTTCCCAGTTGGAGCGCATTCTGTCATGCGAAGACTCTGCTCTGCATGCACTCGAAATATAATTGGCAATGCTGTTAATAAAGAGTTAGATTCTTGACTAGTTGGCGCCAGTGCGCTGGGTCGCACGCATTCACAAAGGACTGCTACCAAGAAGCAGTTTAACCGCGAACCAATCCTGAGAGGGAAAAGTTTCGTGTCAAAGACGCCCTGCGTCTTCCTGACGAAGGCCTTCGTGGTTAGGTCGCGTTATGAATCTCCACCTTAAATGGCATCGCCCGATGTAAAATCCGCACAATTCGCTACTTCCTCGCAAAGTATTTTTTCCCCTCCACAATCACTTCGTTGTTTATTTCCGAGTTAATTATTTTCAAAACATAATTCTAAACTGTGCCGATAGTGGCGGCAACTGTTCTTTCGTGTCTCTTCATTTAGTCCGCCAATGTACTGCAGCCCTTTGTGTTTTAATAATTCAATGCTGCCTATTCACATTCTTGTTGCGCTGTTATAGACGAGCTTGGCTATATGCATGTTGAACTTGTCAGCACAGCGATAAAGACACTGGCGTCGCTCCATTTGCGTAATGCCGCTTCACAATTTCGAGGCAGAAAAAGTCTGGCAGAAAATTCGTTTGCCGAAAATAGTGATCACTAGTGGTCACCGTCTTCTATCGCGACCTTGTTCCACACTTGACACTCTTGATGCGCTGTGTGTGCGTGGCCAGTATGTCTTGTCGCAAAGCTTTGATGGGCAGAAGTGGATTTTCCTGGATGACTATGAGCTCATCACACAAAGGAAGTCATTGATTGCTGCTAAACTTACAGCGCTGTGAACTAACTATTCTCTGTTAAATAGGTACAAGTGAATGGGGCGACTGCATTGAGTCTGATTTGTTGCGTATCACGTGTCGTTTTTGTGCAACACCGAGAAGTGTTTTATTTGTGTGTGTGAAGTCCATGAAGGCACTTTCAGCCTTGCTTTCATTGCATGTCCGTCTTTTAATTAGGCGCCATTTTCGTCACTGACATCCCAGCTTAAATTTTAACTCGCGCTACTGTTTTAATTGACGATACAAAAAATCATTTGGTCTTACGAATATTATCCCATTTATTATAGCCAACACCACCAGGGTACATGTTACATTTTCGCTCTCACTTCTCATTCGGACCAAAATACGTTTTACACAAAATAAGAATAAGAAAGGCATTGCACAGTTGAATTAAACAATAAAATTCATATTACTTCATAGAATACGCCAAAAATAACAAAATAAAATTCGAAAAGAACGCAAGTGTCATGAAAGTGCAGTTGAAGAATTGAAACAAATATTTATTGTGATTGAAGCTTTTAAAATGAAACCTTCATATTGAGTTCATGTTTTTTGATAATTAAATATTTGTGTGTTTGCATAAAAAGGGTTTTTATTGTCTTAGCAACCATTCACCTCATTTATAAATAGAACCTACAGCGCACGACTAAGCAAACTGCAGAGTCTACCAGCGGTACCAGCACCCGCACATGGTGGTGATAACCACTCAGAAAGGTTGCAGATGAAAGACAAACGAAAATAAAGCAATTCCGGCAAGCGACTGTTTGGAACAGCGGCCAAAATTAAGACTGCATATTTCAACCCGGTTGAGAACATCAAGCAAAGTTTACACAAGCCGGAAAGTAATTCCGGAATAGGTCTTTCATCAAAAGTGTCTGTCTCTACTCAAACCCTACGAAAAAAGAAGCAGGAAATCATGCTTGGAGTTTTCTGCTCAGAACCAGAGCTTCGAATGTTGCTGGAGAAAGCCAAAGTGTTCAAGCTGAATTCCACGATAGGGTCGCGATTCATAACGTGCAGATTTGGGCCAGCCAATACGCTTCCAGCAGTTCGCGAAGCGAATTAGACGACGAGAAGTTTGGTCACTCCAATCAGCCGGGTTCCGTCTACTGCAGAATAGAGGCGAACCCCGCTAATCTCCAATTAGGTCCGTCCTTCCCCAGTCAAGCCCAATGTGTCCCGGCAAACTTCCTAATCTCGTCTCCTCATATGACTCTTGGTTTCCCCAGTTACGCTTTCCTTCCTTGAAATCAACTATCTTACCATAACTGATCACTGGTTGTCTATTCTTTCCATTACATGCGAAGCTGAGGTCGAATTCCTGCTCATTATTTGAGGCTGGATATCATTAACTTGAGAGTTTTTTTCTAATCCATGCTGCTCTCTCTCTGCATACGATCCGAACGTTGCCCCTATTATTTTTTTTTCAGGTGCTCGCTAAGCTGTCTTGAAGCTAATTTCAGTCTTTTTCGTTAGTCTTCAACATTCAGCCTCATCGATGAACAGTGGCAGAATACTATTATCTACATTTTTGAGCTGCTCATAACTCGACAGTACATGCCTAATGCACTACACTTCATTCTTAGTCTCAAGATTTGAATAAAGAACTTCTCTCTCTCTTTCTGCTCTCATGGTCCAGCTTTGCGGTCACAACTTGGCTTGCACAACCGTACTCCCTTACAGCCTCTTGTAAGCAGTTGTTTCTCTCCTATATTGTTGAAGAGACTTCAGTTTTTATCACATTAATAGATGCGCCTATCAAACCTCTCTGCGAAATGTGTGGCGATGAACTCACGGTAAACCACATTTTTATTTCTTGCACAAAACTGGAACAACTGAGGAAAAAATATTTCACAACACTCTACAATGAATACATCCCACTACAACCCATGTTACTTTTGGGCGATCGAGCACTGATTGATTTTTCAAGCATTTTTAAGTTTCTCAGGGAAGCAAATGTTTTAAACAAACTTTAGATATAAAAAGCGTAACCTTTAACAAGAGCTCTAACCGTATGTTTGGCGCATCATAGCCTCAGTTGCTTTTGCGCCATTAAAATCAAAATAACTAACTAACTTACATTCCTATTTGCTAGGGGTGTGCGAATTTCAAAACCGTACCGAACATGAATACTGTAGCTAAACACCGAATCGAATATTGTTTCGAATATTATCTACTGGAGCGAATCTTCTTGTAGAAAACGAATAATTGTGTGAAACAGCGAAGACTAGCGGCGATGCTCCGGTATGGTGCCATAACCCTGCACGGGGGTAAAGGGGTGGGGGGAGAAAAAGATGAAGGAGAAAAGACAGTTGCAGAAAATTGAAGTCCCTATGCGAAGTCACAGCGTTGAGTAAATTCACAGCCTGTAGTGCAGGCCAGAAGTCTTCAAAAAGCGGAGCAGTGCCGTGGAGGCCTTCACCGCCGACGATTGTCGCGGCCAGTGGCCGAGAATCTTCGTTTCCGTCAGTGGGCGCTAGTATAGATGCTCCAGTGCACGGCAGAGAGACTGTCTTTCGCCGCTGTAGGCAGGGAATTCACAAAGAATGTGGGATATAGTCTCATCACACCCGCAGATGGCAAACGCAGGGCTGTCACCCATACCTATTAGGAAGGAGTAGTGCTTGGCGAGTGCTACACCAAGCCACATGCGACACAACAAAGTTGCTTCACATCGTGGTAGGCCGAATGGAAGCCGAAGCTTCAGATCTGGGTCCAAGGTTTTTAAACGCGAATGCGAGATGTGGCCTGAATTCCACGCGGCAAGCGTGATGTCCCGCGACAGTGATCTAATCCTGCCCGCCGCGTCGGCTCTCGAGATGGGGATGGACACACAATCGCCCTCATGGTGAGCAGTTCGCGCGGCCTCGTCCGCGCGATGATTGCCTGCGATGCCGCTGTGTCCTGGCAGCCATTGGCAAACAATATCGTGCCCTTTGTTGATGGCTGTGTGGTGGAGCTCTCGGAATTCCGCGACAAGTTGTTCACGGGTCTCATGACGAAGAGCAGATTGTAACGCTTGGAGGGCTGCCTTTCAATCAGTGAAAACACGCCATTGCTGGGGTGTTTCTTCACTGATGTGCTCAATGGCGACCCGAATAGCAGTAAGTTCTGCACCAGTCGATGAAGTCCGGTGTGATGTTTTCACTTTCTTAACTATGGTCCTAACGGGGATGACTACTGATCCCGACGAACTGGAAGGGGTCGCTGAGCTATAGGTGTATACGTGCAGTCGGTGTCGGTGTTTCTCATGCAAATATTCTAGAGTGGTCTGTTTTAGTGCTGTCAGCGATAAATCAGCCTTCTTTTCGATGCCCGGTATGGAAAGAAGCACACGAGGTGGGTGCAGACTCCATAGTGGAGAAGATGGTCTAGAAGCTGGTGTAAATTGGGTTGGTAGGAAGTCGCGATGGGCATCAATAATTTTCGCGAACGATGTACTCGGCCGGTTAGCAGGAAGACTGGCAAGGCGGTGTGCGGGAATCCGAGAGGGGTGACGAATATGCGCTCTCAATTAAGGCTTCGATTGTGACATAGGCAGCCACTGGTTTCTCTTGAGCGATGAGTACCGTGGCGCCTGTAGACGTGCATTTTGGCAGTCCTAGGCACGTCCGCAGAGCTTGAGCCTGAACACTTTGCAGACACCGTACGTTCGTTTTCCCCAAGTTTCCTAGTGCAGGGATACTGTACCGAAGGAATCCCATGAATAGTGCGGTGTACAGCTGGAGCATCGACTGCACTGATGCTCCCCACGACTTCACTCCGAGAAAGGACAGAACATGAACGATCGATGTCAGTCGCCTTTTCCTGTCCGAGACATGTGGGTTCCATGTTAGATTACGATCGATGATTACTCCAAGAAAGCGATGGCTTCTTTCGTAGGGTATTGTTGACCCATTTATGCGTACGGGGTAATGGGACATGCTCTTTCGTGTAAAGGCAACAACGGAACATTTTTCATTAGAAATCTCCAGACCTTGCAGGCGGAGGTATGCCGCAAGAATGCTTGCCGCCTTTTGAAGCCTTGCTCAAACTTGTGGTCACGTAACTCCTTATGACCAGATACAAATATCGTCTGCATAAACTGAGACTCTCGCCGACTGTGGTAGTACATCGACAAGGCCGACAAGCGCAAGATTGAAAAGCGTTGGGCTAAGAACTCCACCTTGTGGGACCTTACGGGATGTGGAATGTGAAGATGTTGGTCTATCCTCAGTCTGCATAAGTAGTGATCTGTTAGATAACTGCGTATCCAGCAGAACATGCGACCACCAAGTTCTGCAGCTTCCAGAGAGTCCAAAATAGCTTGATGAGTTACGTTATCATACGCCTCTTTAACATCCAGAAACAACGCCGTGGTCAAGCGCTTCAGATGATTCTGATGTTGGACTGATGACACCAGGTCAATCACGCTATCAATAGACGAATGTCCCAGCCGAAACCCAGACATTACATCTGGGTATATTTGATATCACTAAAGAGAAAAGAACAATGAAAAGAATAAGAACAGAATAACAAAGCCTCAATGGAAACGATGTGAGTAAATGACAGAAAGAGTTAACTGTCAAAAGGTATTAGAGCCCCAGTGAGCACAGCAGGTTGAGCCTGAAAGTGTTGAAATAACAATGAAATATATCAGGACCACATCCTTTCATGATGAGCCATGCTGCATGGGGCTTAGTCGAAATGATGACACATCAAACACATGGGTTTGTCGCACGAACCGTCCAGCACTCGAAGCTTGAACAAAGATGCTAGGTCCATACAATCATAACGGCCATGCCGACACACCTGAAGAGGAAAAGAAGGTGCCGCGACTGCTCTCTTTTCTCCAAGTCGGTGAGTGCCAGAGCGTGCAGGGCCGCTCTGTAATGGTCTCGGGGAGAAGACGAGCAAACCGCATGACCCATGGCCTTCCTCACAAACCATTTCTGCGCATTTTCTAAGGTTTGCGAAGAGGTGCGGGAGATCAAATTTCATACAACGGAAGCATACTTAAGCCTGAGCAGAACAAGGCTCCGGTACAGGGAAACATGGCATGCAGTACTGCGTAGGATCCTGCATACACGGGTCACCATGCCAAGCGCGCGCAGATTTGTGCGCTTTACCTCCGTGTGAGGAAAAAAATGTATCTTTTAAGTGGATACCAAAGTCGCGAACAGACACCCTCGTAATGGCCTGATTGTTGCGAGCGTAAGAAAACTCAGTGGGGTAGGACTTGCGCGTAAGCGATATCTTATTGCCGTTCAAATTCAACTTGTTCACATCATCTTAGATTGAGCTACAGTCACGCAGGGAACGGATTATGTGGAATATCTGTAGGTCGTCAGCATACTGGGGTTTCTGAAAGGGAGAAACAAGATGTCAAAAGATGAAACACTGATCGCCACTAGGGGGTGCGCAGCACATTTTCAATATATATTAACTCTATGACCGCCATGTTATACGCATATGTATGAAAATTAAATTTTGCTACTGATGACGACAGCAAATAATCTAGCGCCACAGCACAGTAGATCAGAGGGGCAGGGACTACGTTCATATGAGCCATTGCTTCCGAGAGCGGACATCATTTTTATTTCATTTTGTTTATGCCTAACACAGAATATAAAAATCGGAAGCAAAAAAAGTATTACAGCCAGAGCTCCCGGAGCACAGGACTGCAATAGGACCTCTAATTCAATGGGACAAAAGAAAGGTTTGCTCGACCTGGCTGAGGACTGCTGCGTCGCCCAATATTAGATGCCGTGTATGAGCATTATGAACGCCGCGAACTCAATGGACAGTGTCCCGGCTCGGCACCCTCCATCCGCGGTGACCGATCGCGGCAGCATGCTGTGCGGAGTCGAAGCCGACCCTGTTTAAGGGCGTTAGCTCTCCACAGATCCTTCTGCACTTTCGCGCCGTCGTGGATGTCGGCGGCGCCCTCCGTAGCGCGCATTGTAAAGAAAACGATTATGGCTTAATGTTCATGGCTTATGGGGATTTAACGTCCTAAAGCGACTCAGGTTATGAGGAACGCCGTAGTGAAAGGCTCCGGATAATTTCGACCACCTGGGATTATTTTACGTGCACTGGCGTCGCACGGTACTCAAGCCTCTAGCATTTCGCTTCCATCCAGATTCGACCGCCGCGGCCGGGATCGAACCCACGTCTTTCGAGTCAGGAGCCGAGCACCATAAGCGCTGAGCCACCACGGCGGCTGGAATACGATGAAGACGAATTGCCAGCCGCGTTTCATCGTCATCGCCGATCTGCCACCCACAACTCTCCGGCTTGAGCTCTCCGCACGAATGGGTGTTTCCTGCCCGATATTGCCTTGGCTGCTCCATGTACGTACTTGTGGTCTCTACCCACCAGTAAATAACCTCTTCAAATAGATTAATATTTTCAGTGCCATAGTTCTTCTTAACTCGTCGCTCATTTGTAACGCTGTTGGTGTCGGCGTCGTCAGCAGCACAAACCATGGCATCGCGCTAAGATGCTGTGCGCCAGTTACCGCAAGGCGCGTTTATGTTCTGATGGGAGCGCCCACGGCCGGTGCTTGCTCGGCGAACTTGGCAGCGCGCCAGGAAACTGAGGCCGCCAGATGCGCCAATGTAAGTAGAACACAAAGCCGGTTAGACTGTGCGGAACAGTTATAGTTCACAAGGCGACGCGTGTTGGAACAGGTGCCCTCCAGGATTTCAGAGCAGCCTAGCGGTTTAAATCAGAACAATATAAAAATTATTTCCTCTCATAACATATCTAGTGTTATGACATGCCGTTATACATACTTGTAACCGTTCTGCGAATTTTTTTTTAAACTGTCGTCGAAGAAATCTATTGCGTTCCTTATTTGTACTGCATGCTAATTATTCGAAAAGTGTCTGAAAACTTCAAAACCTATTCGATTCGTTTCGAATAATTTCCAGCACAGACTTCATTGATTCGTTCGACGAATTGAATAGAAAGATATTTGATTCGCTATGCGAAAATTTCGTATATTCTGTTCACACACTGCTACTCATTGCTTCTCGAAGTCCTCGAACGTTCGCTGCAATTTGTTGTGTGGTTACTTATCAGAGATTTATCATTAGAAATTTGGAAGTTACAGAGGTGTTCTCAGTAAACTCTCGTGCCAAGTTCTTCCAGGATGAATCTTTTAAACAGCTCTTTTAAAAAGGGCAACTGCATACATTTTAGAAATCGACGAGCTTACAGGGGTCCAATGTGCAAAACTTGCAGGTCACGCATGCGAAGTCCTTTTGGGCTAGGGTTTGAAATGGTGACGCAATCGCTGATTAAAATCGCGATGCCGTTCAAGCTTCTACGCAGCACACAGCGCCAAGTGGGAGGGGGTGCATGATGACGTCATCGAAAGTACTAGTGCATTGCCAACGTATAAACGCTTGCTTTGAAGCGAAAAAGCCAGCGCCATTGAAGACAAATCCCGCAGAGAGTTGTTTGGCAGCATCCAACGAGGAACGGCAGGGTGTGGTTGACGGCAGCGGTGATTTGAAATCATACCTTGCATGACGTCCCGCCGAACTCTCCCGCACTTGTCCAATGCTTTTAGGAAAAGCCTAAAATTCAATCGTCGATTACGTCACTATTTTAAATGCTAACGCAAAAATACTTAGTATACTTTATCTACAGCTTATTTAGATTTGAATCCCTGAAAATATCGGAATTCTCAAAAAATGGTGCAGTTGCCCTTTAAGTGTCCTCTGATAATTTTTAATGGGCAAAAGAACCGGAATCTTCCGCACCCGGAGGAAAAGAGTGACGGCATCTAGAAGAAATTTTCGAGACAAGACTTTTTTGTGTGGGTTCAAGAACATTTTTCACACACTCTCCTTCCTTGCTAGGTTGTCAGCTCCCTAAACAGCCATCTTTTTTGAGCCCACACCACCAAAGCATGCGCGAAAAGCAAACGTTCTCATTAACAAATGCCTACTACAAACAGATTGGTGACAAGGCGAACGTTAGATCTTGCTATATAGTTAATCTTAGCGATGAAGATGTTATGATGAGTAAAGATGACGACAAAAGAAAAGTGTTAAGAGTGCACTTGCTAAAAACGAAAATAAATTGGTCTGGAATTCTAGGACTGGTTTCCTGTAAACTGATATAATGACGAGAAAAATGAGCTACCTTAAGAGCCAGCTATTTAAAAGCAGTGTCTATTGAACGTTCATTTAAGAGACCATCATTTTTAAAAGGGACATTGCAGACACCGGCTTCCTGAGTCCTGGGCCACGAGAATTGTTGGCGAAAATTTTACTTTGGAAATACACTTCACGAATTTAACTTCGAAATGACCATATTCTTAATCTGCCGCTTTTTTCGAATTCTTAAATGAATATTATACAACATGCCCACCATTTCTGGACATTGACCCACTACCGCCACCTGGCGCTGCCTAGTAACGATGCGTAAATGTCCGGGACCGCGTCTTTCATGGTGAATTGCGCATAACCTTTTAGATATAGCAGGGTTTTAAAGACTCGCGGTTTGTCTTGGCGCTCCCAGTTCGCGCTGTTCGAAGTACTTAGCAATCAAGTGGTTTCAGCGCATTTCATAAACGTTTCATGTAGTATCGCTGCGGTGAATTCTACACACTTTAACTCCTGACCGCTTTTTGGGGTGAAAACTAAAAAAAAAGTTGTGATAGCTAGCGTTTTGGGTAAAATCTGAATTCTCAAGGTTCGACTTCCAAACGGTCGTAGAGTGCCCGGTGACAAAGCGGAGCGGCGAAACAGGTTGCAAACGGCATGCGCATTTTGCGCACGCGTGTATTTTAGCCTTTTTCGGCGCTTGACTTTATGAAAGTGCACTGTGTCGACGATTGTTTGAAGCTCACGTTCTAATGCTAACAAAAAATTGGCCGAATGTATACACATGAATCGCTTTGAAAAGAAAAAGGGATGCATCTTAAACGCGTCACTGACCTTTCGGTGAATAACCGCAAGCATGTACTCAAGGGCCTCTCACTCGCAGAAAAAGGGCCTCTCACTCGCAGAAGAAACCGAATACCAGAAGGCCCACGAAATACTCTTTCTCGCTGTTTAGTTGACCGCTCTGTCAGTTTGAAAGCGCGACACACAAAAAGTTATCACACGTCGTGAGTGCCGTGCCACTACAGTCGCGTCTCTCCTGTCCAGGTAGCGCCGCCCAGTACAGCGGCTGCTATCAACGTGGCCCGCGTGGCGGCGGGCGCACAATCTCCGCTCGCGCGGTCCGGCGCCCGCGGCGGCTGGACAGATCGGGCCGGGAGCGGGCCTTCTTCCGCGGCGTGCGTCACGCGGGAGCTGCCTAATGAAGCGCGCTCTTTACGGTCCACTAATGGAGGCTGGCCGGGCGCTACGCGCCGCTGCCGACGGTCCCGCAGTCCGCGGACGGCCGCCATAAATAATGCAGATTGATACGGGACGCGCTGTTCGGCAGCTGCTGCTCCCGAGCCCAACATGGCGGATGGGCTTCCCCTGTCCAGGGACGACGGATTCAGTCGGCGGCCGCACCGATGAGCGGCCCGCGCTCCAGACGTCCACCCGCTCCGACGGAGGAGCGCCCTCCACGCCAGGGTTGGGAATGCGCGCGTCTTGCCCGCCCGCATGCGAAGCAACGCCGCAAGATTCCGGGAAAAGCCCCTGCTGCTGCTGCTGCTTTCTATGCGGCCGTGCCACTGCAGGCACCAAACATCCAAATACGTTTGAGGGGAGTTCCGGAATTCCAAGCAATTCATCTCTTTGATGTTCTTTTTCTCGCACCTCGATGCGTTTGAGCAAAAGTACCTCGGAAGATGGATGCTTGCTCTGAGGCAGACTTTGAGCGTTGTCTGATAAGAAGCTTCGCGAAGCGTTCAGTGGCACGAGTAAAGTATGCGTCCGCATCGGAGCATAATGCAGCCTCGACACTGTTGGCGGCCATTTTTAATGCGGGAAAGAAGTGACGCCACGTGTTTCCAACGCAAGACAGGGGAATGTAAAAAGCGCGCTAGGCGATACCGGAGGCCCGCGGGCACGTGTGCGACGAGTTTTTTGGTTGGCGATGAACACATTAACTTAAAGCAGTGGTCACATAAATCTACTGCATACCGCTACAGCACGGCTGGGAGACAATTATTTCGCCCCATAAACGGTTCCCTCCAAATGTGTGCGCTATCGAGTCAAACAATAGAATGTTGTTTCTTGGCTTCAGTCGCAACATTCTGGGGTCAAAGCGAAGAGTGTGACCGAAGCCCACCCTGTGTGGATGGTAAATGACAAAAAAAAAGCACGAAAGTGACCGCCTATCTTGAATCAAGTCTCCTGCGTGGGCGCCGGAATGTCATTAGATCTGTCTTCTGGTCGGCTCCGTTTTAACGCGACAGCGTTAAGGAGCTCGTGCCGCAGAGAAACCGGCATCGCCGCCGGAGTCGTTGACCGTGAGCAAAAAATCTACGAAAAATCCCCGCAGAAGCAACCTAGGAGACAGGTGGGCCGCCTGGGTCACGTGACCTTGAGGCGTCATCACAACCTGCTCACCGAATTGTGAGCAAACTGCCCACCGGGGCAGATGGCAATTAAATTAATGACTCGTCGCTCGCGAAGAGCGACCAGGGTCGCACAAGGCCCACCGCTGGCAGCACCTGCCGTCGCAGGGCAGTGGCGCATCGCTTAACCACTGCACCACTGCGCCAGGAGGGGTATGTGTACTCCCAGGGATCTATGAATGCAAAGTAGAGAATGACCAATTCAATATATATTGGAATTAACCCATTGAGCTATCTCGGCATACCATTTAGACGGTGCTAAGGTGTCTGCCCCCCCCCCCCCCCCCATTTTTATTTTATCGTCATGCTTAGATTAATCCTAGTCATGGCGTAGTAGATTATTCCACCCGTAATGTAGCAGAAGAACAATACACATACTTCGCACGGGACTCCATTAGGTGATGGTTTTAAGTAGGCTTTGTGAGAGCAGTCACACTCTAAACTTAGCCGAGTCATTTGCCTTTGCTTATATTCTTACAACTATAAGCTGATATGATACTGTCGCGACACTGAAGAAAAGAAAAAGAGGGGGGAGGGAGAACACACAATACATAATGATTCTATTGGTCGGTTCACGGTCCAACTAAAGCTTGTCAAGAATGCTGTACTGTGTCTTCATGTCCACTCCGCAGTGATGAACGCTGCAGACTGCTTATTCGCTGCGCGTCTGAGAAAAAAAAAATCAGTGAAGCAACATTGAAGTGTATTATGGGGAAAATTAAGGTGCAAGAATTGTCACGCTTTCATTGGACGTCTGATCCACTAAGTTCCATAAGGGGGAAATCAAAGGAGTCAGGCAGAAACAGGTTCCGCAGAGGAGAGATCAGGATTAATTTCAGCCACCTGACATTGCGCAACACACGGCCACTTTTTGCATTTCGCCTTCATCAGAGTGCGTCCACCGCGGCTGGGGTTCGATCCCGCTACCCCGTACCCGCAGCCGAACCCCATCACCACTGAGCCACCGTGGTGGGCCACCAGGGCCAATAGCTTGGTTCTTCTTGTATCCTGGAAAAGATTGCTCGTTGCTGGTGGCAACTCGGTTCCTCCCGCCGCCTCTCTACAGGGGCTGACGGTCGCTGCCGCTGCAAAAATATTTAGAAAATAAATCATTTCCTTGAAACTAAAGGGGGAAATAAGAACCCTCTTGAGTGTAGCAGGCATTATTACCCTTGTATATGCCGAGCTCTGTGCTGCAAAGCATGCCCAACTTTCCTGGTCATCACCAACTAGCGCCATCTGTCGGCCGCCAGTAGCGAACATCGCGCCACTCAATTGCAATATTTTTATTTGCAATTGAGAGAAAAGTAAAGTGTGCGGGGAGATAGCGCCCCAATGATGTTGGCACTAATTGCCTACTATTCCTCCTGACTGCAGAATCTGATTTAAAATGCTTCCTGCGCTCGGTCAGGCCTGTTCTGGCGGACAAATGGAATCAGTGGGATGTACCAAACATTCAGAATTCCAGCGGTAGTTTTTGGACGGACGGACGGATGGATGGATGGATGGACGGATGGATGGATGGATGGATGGATGGATGGATGGATGGATGGATGGATGGATGGATGGATGGATGGATGGATGGATGGATGGATGGATGGATGGACGGACGGACGGATGGATGGATGGATGGATGGATGGATGGATGGATGGATGGATGGATGGATGGATGGATGGATGGATGGATGGATGGATGGATGGATGGATGGATGGATGGATGGATGGATGGATGGATGGATGGATGGATGGATGGATGGGAGCGTCCGCTTTGAAACTGGGTGGTGGCAGTTGCCACCATGCTCGGCTTTTGTTTTCTTTATGTTTATTTAACGGTGTTATAAATCGGTCTATAAATTCTTCATTTTCTTTAAATACATTTTTAATCCTACACTTCTAACCTTATGTCATCTCTCTGCTTTTGAACCACCAATCTTTTTGCTAAGTTCCACCGCTGATCCATTCACTTGACCATTGTTATCTCTAAACCCTAGTGCCTAAGGGAGAGTGACTGTGCCTGCATTGACATCTAGATGAATACCATCGGTTGCCATTTGCCGTCCTCGCACGCCCTCCGCATTGAATAAGCAGCCTGCCGTTCCGCACAGTTGTGCTTCCTTGCTCAGGGGAGGCTCTCGCCGCTCCGCGCAGTGCAGCCGTCCACGCCAGTCAGTTCCTTAACCACTTGATATAAAAAGACACTATTAATATGCAGGCGGTCGCGGTCGGTTCTCGCGCTGTGCTTTGCGCCCTTTTTATTCTTTTTTTTTGTCTCCTCTTGAGTTAGATCGCGTTTTCTCTACAGTAGCACGCAGAGCGTATACGGGAGAGCAGTGCCTCCTAGTCGGGGCCAGCGTTTCCCCTTGGTTGGGTAAGAAAGAGCAATCAAATGCCCGGCAACGTATTATGCCGACACTCGGTTGTCGTAAGATGCTCGACGCGAGCCGACGAATTAGCCAAGAGGCAGCGATGTCACCGTTCTGTTTATTCAGAAATGGAGCAAGTGCGACACCTCTGCGTGCGTGGTTAGTGTATAATATTGCTGCCGCCAAGAGGCTTGTTTGCACCAAAACCGCTGATACACCATCATCATAATGTAAATTAAGTGAGAAAAGAGAGAGCGGAGCTAGCTTTTTTGTACGACCTTGAATAGCGCGTCTACAGCTTGCGACCATTTTCAGGATGTTTGTACTTATATTTCTGAAGCATACACCCGGCCACTTCTTTAGCAATATCATTCGAGTGCCGAACAAACGGCCATACTGAGCTCTGTGACAAAGCGGAGCGGCAAAAACAGGAGGAAAACAGCAAGCACGTTGTGCCTCGCTTCGTAACAGGCCGCTGAGCGGCCGTTTGTTCGACACAGGGGTGATAATGTAAAAGAACTGGCCGCTTGTGCCTACGAACGCGGAGTTTAATCACCTTTCCGACTAGTCTCCGTTTAACATAATAATAATAAGCAATGATATTTAATAATAATATTTAATAATAATAATTTGCTGTTTTCTGACGCCCGCCAATTCTGGTATCACCAGGCCGAAAAAAGCTTCGCTTTACTTCAAGAACGCGATTTTTTTTTTAATCAGTGGCGGGTTTCCCTGAAACACTGGTATATCAAGAACAAAAGACGCCTTGCAGCGGAGCTTTAAAAGTGGCGATTCGCTATTACTAGCAATAGCGATCTGCGATGCGTTAGAAAGGCAGCTATGCACAAAGTTTAGAATCTGAATTTAACTTAATTTGAGACGCAGTTTGTAACACACCGTACCAAAGCCTTGAAAAGTGAATGTAAATGCTGTCTGAATCCGCTTTCCAGCTACTTCAGGGGATGAAACTACCTTTTACTCCCCGTAGTTCGTGTCTTTGTCGCCTGCTGTTCCAGCCGTAATTTCCGCAGGCTGGTGAATTGAGGAAGGATTGCCGCAACAAAATCATGGCCAGCCGAAAACCCCCAGGTCGCCGCCATTTTCTTTGAGTAAGAAAGGACAGCAGCAAGGTGACGACTGGGCATGAATGGGCGCTCAGGACTTCAATTTTATTTACCAATATGAATAAGATAGTTCAGGTATAGCAGAGGAGTTCTACACGGATCTATACAATAGCCCAAATAATCACGACAATAACGACGGAGGCAGGGGTATAGAAGAATTTGACATCCCGAAGGCAACGAAAGAAGAAATAAAGAAAGCCTTACAAGTAATGCAATGGCGGAAAGCAGCCGGTGGGGATCAGGTAGCTTCAGACCTGTTTAAGGACGGTGGGGAGATTGTGCTAGAAAAAAGCAGCGGTGTAATCCGTGCTACGTCTAGACTACCCAATGCAGGAATGCATGCGTGCTGACCCATGTTCTTAGTTCATAGCAGCACAGTTTGTGCGATAAATTTTCAGAGGCGAGTCAAAATGGTTCTTCGTTCTCGGGCGCCGTGTGAAATCTGGGCCAATTGCGACTAGCGGGAGAGTAGGCAACGAGCGCATGTTTGCAAAGAGCGTGTCCCCTTTGGACACCCTATTGGACAGATGCAGAGCACGTGCCGAGAGAGTGTCACGGAACGCGCACAGGGGGTAGTGGGGCACTGGCCATGTAACGGTGCCGTGAGGCAAGGGATGAAGTATCCAGAGAAAGAAACGAGGACGCTAACATCAGCACAAGCAAAATATACTTTTAACTCAGCGCGTACCACTACCGCTACTGTAACACGCGCTCGCCGGTCAAGATGAGTGCCAGGCGTGCTACACCCAGCTCGGATGGATGGATGGATGGATGGATGGATGGATGGATGGATGGATGGATGGATGGATGGATGGATGGATGGATGGATGGATGGATGGATGGATGGATGGATGGATGGATGGACGGACGGACGGACGGACGGACGGACGGATGGATGGATGGATGGATGGATGGATGGATGGACGGACGGACGGACGGACGGACGGACGGACGGACGGACGGACGGACGGACGGACGGACGGACGGATGGATGGATGGAATGATGGATGGATGGATGGATGGATGGATGGATGGATGGATGGATGGATGGATGGATGGATGGATGGATGGATGAACGGACGGATGGATGGATGGATGGATGGATGTATGGATGGATGGATGGATGGATGGATGGATGGATGAACGGACGGACGGACGGACGGACGGACGGACGGACGGACGGACGGACGGACGGACGGACGGATGGATGGATGGATGGAAGGAAGGAAGGAAGGAAGGAAGGAAGGAAGGAAGGAAGGAAGGAAGGAAGGAAGGAAGGAAGGAAGGAAGGAAGGAAGGAAGGAAGGAAGGAAGGAAGGAAGGAAGGAAGGAAGGGAGCGTCCCCTTTTGAAACGGGGCGATGGCAGTTGCCACCATGTCAGCTTTTTCCCCTTTATTTTTGTTTAACTCTGCTATAATGGCAGCTTTTTCCCCCTTTATTTTTGTTTAACTCTGCTGTAAATTGTCATAAAACTCGCCATTTTCTTTAAATGCGTCTTCCTACGCTTCTAACCTTATGTCACCTCTCTGCTTTTGAGCCACCAATCTTCCAATCGCTTTTTGCTAATTTCCACCGCAGTTTTATTTGCATGACCATAGTTATCTCTTAACCCTAGGGCCTCTGGAAGGGTGACTGTGCCTGCTTCGACATAGGGATGGAGACCATCACATTTGAGTATGAGGTGTTCTATTGTTTCCACAGATTTACCACACACAGCACATTGTCATCTTCGTTAAATTTCTGATGTTTTGATCTTGAGCGCCATGCGACTCCTGGTGGCAACAGCGCAAACTAAAAGCGTTTGTCCGGATTTTCTGGGCTTAGATTGTACCCATTCTATAGCCTGTGCAGTAAATGTTTATTATCTGTTATTTGCTAGACCTATAATGAAATTATTTCCGCCCAGCTACTGCCTCACAATCGCCCGTTGCTATCGAATTTCCAAAAACTGTCAGCATCCCTACACTTTGAATCTTTCGGGCTGAACCCTTGAAGCTCCATTTTTCTTCATGTTCTTGCAAGTGGCACACAATTTTTAATTCGTGCCAGTTTTATGGTTATCCAATTGCCCCACCAAAATATAAATTTATAGCATTGATCTACTTTCCACTCCTGGTGTGGATTAATTCCCTTGCGACAAAGGCACAGAAAAAGCGCGACAAAATTCGTGAGCTCTGTCGATCAGCACGGAGAGCCAACGGTCGGAACGGCGGCGTGACAAAGAACGCAATATTGGGATTCCCATGGGAGGCGGCGACACGGTAGAGGTCTCTTAGCGAACTCGCGGAAGCCCTGTAATACTTTAGTGAAGGCGACACCTACGTTCGCCATTGCAGTGTGTGAGCACGCCTTGCCTCGAAGCACATCAGTTTGACGTATACAACCTTATGGTTACATAGAACGACTTCCCGGCGCCGAGAAAAAAAAAATTGTCTGAAGAAACAGCGCAGAAAGTCGTTACGCAGAATCAAGAAATGCGTACGCACACACAAGGATTACTGTATGTGCGTGTTTCTTGGGCCTGCGTTTCATCATCCTGCGCTGTTTCTCCAGAATGCGGCCATATTGACTTATCTGAGGTGAAATGCTTGGAAAACGGGGCTTTCACCCAACCTTGTGTAGAGAGAAACCTCTTGTGCCATAGCACTCTTCGGCCAATCTTTCTTTGCACCATTTAAATTCACAATCATCATGATTATTATCGTTACTACTAGCATTTATAGCAAGGAGTGTAAATGGGAGTAGCCTAGCTACTTTGTTTTGTCCTGCTCGGAGATGTGCACATTCGAAAGGCAGTATGCAGGGCTCTATGAGGAGAGAACATTTCATGTTTAACAAAAATTGAGTGACATTAGAAAATTTTTTTAGAAGACGCCTCAAGGAGCAGGCTGCCAGCAGGGGCTGTAGAGAGCAGCTTAATTCGTCGTGGCAATGAATAAAAAAGGATAATACCTGCGTGTCGCCTCCGTAAGCCGAGATGCACCTCCAGTTGTAGCTCATGCCTTGTTTCAGCCATGCTTGCGTTCGTGCTCTTCGCCCTGGTAACCAGCAACTACAGCTTACATATTCAAGCTGCTTTACTTCTGAACAAGCAGGAAAGTTCGTGGGTTTTGCGAGGCTGAAACTCTGGGTTCTACTACAGGCTGTTTCCAAAGTGCCGGTATTGTTGCTCAATCAATGAGTTGTATATAATAAAAAGAAACTAACACGGGCACTTTCCGGCAAATTATGACTGACAAATTTGAGGACGTTGAACAAAAATGCTTTACTGAGCACTTAAAAAAAACGTGAATAGCAAGCATGCTGCAGCTCAAGTGTCTCGTCTGAATGAGAAGCGTTAGGTGAAGCCAGCTGTTCTTCCTTTCTGGGCTGCTTGGGAATTCAAACAGAAATAATGGAGCCATGCGGGAGCCCCGCGCACACGACCTGCTACTGTCTCCTTCACCTCGGGTATTTTGCATGCTTATATCAGAAGGCTAGAGAAAATTTTTTTTCTTCTGCACACCTAAGTTTTTAGAACTACTACCGCTAAGGTTTTGTTTTGTTGTGGTCTTCAGTTTAATTGAAATTTTACCTAGTCCGTGGAGGGCAGCACATTTGTTTGTTTTTATTGAACAGTAGGCGATGTGAAGACCAGAATATTCCTATACCTGTGCTACGCTTACTTAAACATGGTTAGTATGCTGCATGCGAATGCGTAATTTTTCCGAGGCTTCTTTCTTAGTGGGTAAAACGCCATGCCTGCTGTGTTAGTGGGTAAAACACGCCTGCTGTGTTCAGTTGACGATTAACAGTGTTACCAGATATATGAAGGAAAGCATAAGGAAACCAAGGAAAGGATAAGGGGATGTTTTTAATTATTTTTTTGTGTGGTAAATGCGAAATTTTAGTAATATAATTAAATTTTACCAGAAACATATTTTATTGGAAATTAGAGGAAAATACAACCGCATGCCGCCGGTAGGATCCGAATCCGCGATCTCCGTATATTGCGTACGGTGCTCTAAGTCCCGAGCTACGTCAGCGACTGTTGCAACCTCCTACTTTCGAGTCTACTTGTTACAAGTAGCCTAACCTTGAGAGCGTTCAGTAACGCCACCACGGTGGAAGAACACGCCACCCTCGACCATAGCGGCGGACGTGGAGCGTCTTGTATTATCTCAAGTGCCACGTGAAACGTGGTCGAACGTGAGCTGAGAGATTGATTTTATGTTCTGTTTTTGGCCCGTGCTGGGTCGTTCCACGCGAAACGTCCCAGACCCCAAAAGCGACCACTGCGGATTCTTTTGAAAATATTTGGGCCAGTTGCCGATTGTGTGAATGCAGTTTAAACGAATAATTTTTCTCGAAAATAACAATTTTTGCTTATGTGAGCGCTCTTTGAAGTTTTCGTGAACATGCAAAAGTTGAGTGGAGCTAAACATTTTTAAATCGAATGTGAAACAGCGTACAACGACAAATCTTACTTTAGAATATTTCACTTGCGTTGTTTCTTTGCATTACTTCATTAATCAAACTAAGCAAGAATGTTCCGCATTTTCGTAGTTCAGTAGAAAAGGAAAAAATCTTGCGCTTTAACAACATTTTTAAATAAACATCGTTAACGTGTCAATCACAAGAACTTTTTTCTGCTTTCGTCTGTTACTACAATTTGTGCTAAAAAGCAATTCAAACTTGTTAAACGGAGTTATTTTGAGCAAATCACTTCCAAAGTTCGAAAAAAGTGACTTTTTACTGAGATTCAGACCTCAATTAAGGATCAAGCCCTCCAGATAAAACCAGATCAGGTGGCGCACAAAACACACCAACTTCATTGATTGTAATCGAGAAATTTTAATTCAAGCAAATTTCGTTTGAGACGAAAAAAAAAATTCGAAGTCCGCAACCAGCTTCATCTGTAGATACGGTCGAACTGTGTCTTCACTGCAGAACACGCACGTACCTGCAATGTTTACGATGAGTCGCTTACAATGCATTTATACTGACGTCAAGCGGTACAGCACATCTTTCCTTGGCAGAATGCCACAGTGCATATTAGTGCCAGAAACATAGGCGGCGGCACTTCCTATTGCGCTCATTATAGCTTGCAACGCGTACGATGGGAACCAACTGAGGTTACCGCTCTAAGGTAAATCTCTGCCTCATGACAAACAGCACCCGACGCGCACAAACATCCAGTGTACTTTGCTGTTTGCATCGACAGCTAACTCTAGCAATTTCTAGCTCCATTGCACGCGCCCTGCTTCGAAAACTGAGCTCGAATATGTCAGATCTTGTGCGATGCAGTTCATATTGAGCATGGTAGTACGTGTTCTGTAGTGAAGACGGAGTTTGGCAGCACCTATCGGTGAGGCTGGTTCCGGACTTCAAACATTCTTTATCGCCTCAAACAAACTTTAATCGAATTAAAATTTCTAGATTAAAACCAACAAAGTTGATGTGCATTATAGCCATTTCACCTATTTTATCTGGAGGGCTTTGATCATTAACTTAGGTCTGAATGATAACAGGCGCAGTTATTCTCCAGGCACAAAGCTCTGAAACAACCCGTTTAGTGCTAATCAAATGAATATTGTCATACTGATAAACTGTCGCTGCATGCTTGTGTCAATGCACCCGGTATTAAGCAAACAATTCAGCATACAGCGCTATCTTCCTCCGTAGTGGTCTTTCCTTGCAAATAACTTACTCTGGTCACATTTTCTTTTTTTTTTTGCGCTGAAAAGAGGGAGTCGTGCACGTCGATTGAATAGTCCACGCATTCCTGGCTCTTGTACAGTACAGGAGCACACACATTGCAAACGTTGTTTTGTTGGTGACGCGCTTGAGCCACCAGATCGAATTAAGTCGGCAGCTGTGGCGGAAATACTGTGTCACTTACGACCGAAGGCAATAGAAAGAAAATACATCAGTTTAGATAAAGGTAGACCTATGTAGGCGCAGAAAAAATTAAATGAACATCTACCATTGCTGTAAGTACAAGTTAGCATGGGCTGGTTAGCGTTTGATGCCAAAAAACATTGCTTTGTTAACTGTGTACCAGAAAATGGGCTACGAAGGACACCTGAGTAAAGAACTCAGGATTAATTTAGACCACCTCGGGTTCTTTAACGAGCGCTGACAACGTAGAGTACGTGAGCGTTTTTGCGTTTCGCCGCTACCGAAATGCGTACGCCGTGGCCGGGATTCAATACGAACTCCAAAGCTACTGAGCCACCTCAGGGGGTAGAAAACTTTGGCGCAACTTTAAAGCACGCAAGGGACACAAGTACGGGGTCAGAAAAAGGTTGTACACAGTAAAGTGTAGTTCTCCTATAATTCTAGTCGATCGCACGCTCGTAATACGCTTCCACACTATTTAACTTTCGCAAGCCGATTTTCTGGTCGTTTCTGAGGAGAGCGCGATGAAGTATTTCATGCTGCGTAACTGTTCTACTCCAAGTCTTGCATTAACGCGGTCATCAGTGCCGACTACTTGCAGAACATGGTCGCCATTGCAGGGGATGTTTTGTAAAAAAAAATTCGTTAAAAAAGTAGCGGCTGTATCTCTCATTCCTATTGCTCTAGTTTAACTTAAGGTGTTCAAGACGTCTTACCTTGTACAAATAAATTGCTCCAGTGTGTCGTAGAATACTTATTCTCACAAGAAAAATAATACTTTTTCAGTTACCGCTCTTGAGCAACGCCGGTCGCACCAAACTTGGAAGCTCTGTTCGAGTAACAGTTTTTGGCGATCGAGCTGGTTGGTTCACGATCTTCGCGCCTTGTGTGTCGTGTATGTTGTCCCTCTGTCTTCTTCTGTTCTCCCTCTGTCTTCTTCTGTTCTCCCTCTGTCTTCTTCTGTTACGCTAGCATTTCGAGCCTTCAGCGTGGCAGCGCCGCTGCCGCGGTGGCCACGGCGCCGCCACGCTGAAGGCTCGAAATGCTAGCGTAATGTAGGCGCACGGCGCGCACACCAGCTGCGTGCTCTAACGTCACTCCGCGCATGCGCACAGCTGACGAGGCGGGCGGCGTCTGCTCCGCCGTCGGCGCAGCGGCGAGGCGCGCGGCGCGCACAACAGTTGCGGGCTATGACGTCACTCCGCGCATGCGCACAGCAGGCGGAGCGATGGTGCCACGGCTCAGTGCGCAGCCACGCTGATCTCGCGAAGTGGCTGGCGTAGTGCAGCTATTACTACAAAAAGTGATACACACGTGCCCGTCTTGGAATTGAGATGCCCATTTCTAGATTCCTGGTTGCAACAGCTCGCTTATGGTTTCCTTCATATTACCGCCTAATTAATGGGGACGGACTGGATTGGGGCGAGCGTTACCAGGAATTTGGAACAGCGTCTGATTAGCTCTTTTATCACCACGTAGCAAACGGTAAGAAACGAAGGACTATATATCTTTCTGCACAAAAATAAAAAACGGTAACGTAGGTTTAAACCGACGACATATTTTCCGGGTGATGTAGCGTCAGATCTCTAGGTTACGGCGCGACGTAGAAGTGCGTGTGGACGTATTGGCTTATATTCCGTTATCGTGATGTGGTATAACCGTGTTGTGAAATGTCCATTTTTGGACTTTATAGCGCAACTCATAGGCGCCCGTCCCCGGGTTGAGCGGCGTGCCTCGGCGTAACCGACAGCACAGCGGAGGATGAAAGGCGGTGATAGCGAAGAGAGCGCGAGGAGGAAACCGGAGGAGGATGGTATGGTTGTAGCCTGAAGGAAGGTTGCGCGACGGTGACCTGCGGCATCAGAGTAGAGCCCACCTTCGTATGCTTGCCTAAGACGTCATCGGTAATCTATGCGTTGCTTCCAAGAGATGACACCAGGGTAGCGGGCGCTGTAAGCGCGCTGGTTGTTTGCCCGAGACGAGGCTCATTGGCGGCAGGACGCTGTGCGCGTGTGCCCAAGTCGAAAACCATGTCCGCCTCCGTTCGGCACTCCGTACTTCGTGTGCGGTTGCCTACGCATCGAGTACCGCAGCAGCTGCGCTCCAAAATCGCATTACCGAGTAGCGTAACTGTCGGCTAATTTTTTTTCTCTTCGTTTTGACCAACACCACATTAAAAAGTGGAAAGCACAGTACCTGTTTTATTTGAAGACGCTGGTAAAAAGCGTCTGGAACTCTAGATTCTTCATAAATCGTGCTTTTATTACTTAATACGGCTCTGTAAATTTTCGTTGATTCAATAGATGCCTATTGTTTAAACATTGCATGGCTGTGGATGTTAAGTGAGGCATTGATACGCTGCTAGCTTTAACGTATGTCAGAAGTCACCTAGAATCTAAACCCTGTGGAAAACCCTATTCAGATACCTTTACGATTATTTATACGAATGAACGCCACTACTTCCATTGAAGTGGCATAGGCCGCAAGGCTTAGCGGCACTGGCTAGCAGCTAAGAATCTCTAAAAATCACACAGCTTCCATTACTTACAGTCACAGGACTTAGCGTGTCTACGATTTTGAGCGTTCATGCTCCTGTACATAATGCACGTGTATGCATGCTCGCGTTTTGGCGTGTATATAGGCTCATACGCGTTCGATGTATTTGATTTCATCTTTCATTCTTTGCGTGCACAATAGCATCCGGAGGAAATACATGGGCTAACATTTTCAGTTGTTATTAATGCATCTATATATCTACCTTGCTCGCTCTTCTTCATTGGCAGTGAGGAGCCGCCAGCTTTATGGCGAAGTGTCAGTATGTGTTTCACTCTGCCTTTTGTTTTTGTTTTAACTACACACACGAACGTGCGTGGGGATCCCTAGCAGTACAGTTCGACTACCTCAAGAAAGAAGCTAGAACTGTGGTAGAATGTAGCTGATCCGCTTCAAGTGCCTCTGTTTTCACGCTTACTCGGCTTCTGTTGTGCAGGCTTGACTTTCACTGTTGGCGAGCGGAGCGCGATGCTGCGCGTCTGGGGAGCCCAGAGTCCCGGCGGCTTCCTCGGGAGACCGGCTGCAGGCCCGAGCGCTCGGGGAAATCAAACGTTGCGCGCCCCGCATGATTTCGACGAGCGGTGGTCCATCTGCGCTCCTCCTCGGCCCTTCCTTGCGCGCTTCCGCCCGGCGCTCTGGCCGAGGCCGGCTAGAAAGAAGCCTCGCCACGGGGAAAATTGGCTTCGTTTGATGCTCGTGTTTGCTTTGCGCCGGCGCAACTCTCTTTCTGTGCCGACGTGATCTCTCGTCTTTTGCGGACTTGCTTGGTTCGCTTCTTGACATCGCTTCAAATCGACAATTCTCCCGATTCCCTTCTCTCGTAGCGATGTTGGATTTATTTAAGACAATCTGATTTGTTCCCACTGGGACCGAATTCGTCTGTCGTCGAGCAATTACCTGCCTTAAGCCGTTTCGTTTCTGCTATTACACCCAGTGTGAGTCCTTGCTTGCATGTGCGTGTGGGCGTGTGCGCTTGCTTGCGTAGCTGTGCGAATCAGGGTTATTGTTTGCAAGGAAGTTTCTAACTCCGGAAATCCCGTTTCATAAAAGGCTATCCATTCTTTCATTGCCGACCTTGTTGTAGCAGTCAGTGTATTTCCCCAGAAGTAGAACGCGGAAGAGGTTAAGGGGGTAAGAGGTAAGGGGGAATTTCTAGAACCCTCTACCCACCAAATACACACCATTAGTGCGAAGCCATTCCCACGTGCTGCTTCTTTCAGTTGCACAAGTGTTACGGTACATTTGTTTGAAATATAAATTCTCCTCTGTCCAGGATCCACAGAAGGTAAATGCATCTGAAAACAAATAGCAGGACCTTAGCTCAAAGTGTCGTGAATATTTCTGCGCGGAATGAACACACACATATAATTCATTAGGAGCGTGCTAGAAGCAATGGCTGTGGTGAGTTAATTGGAGGAAATAAAAGGCTCAGTAACTATCTCACTTACAATGGACGCTTGTGTGGCGCCTTGAGGAAACAGGTGAAAGATGGAGAGGAGTCACCGTAGCGGAGAGCTCGCATTAATTTTCACCCATTGAGGTCTTTGGCATATGCTAACATCTCAGAGCACTCTGGGTTTTTACATTTCGCCTCCCTCGAAAAGCCGGGATTCGTGCCCACTACCTCGGGCTCAACACTCGAATGCCATAACTTGTGAGTCACTGCGTCGGATTGCCAGAAATGACATGGTTCGTGTAATATCAGGAATAATTAGCTTCTATTCTGTTCTCACATGCTGCCAGTGGGCCCGGTTACGGGTGCAAAAATAATGAAAAGGAAAAATAATAAAACAGAATTTGGTGGAATAGAAATAATGTCGTTATACTATCCTAGCCCAAATGTTAACATCTTCTTGTGAAAATGCACCAAAAATCCAACCCTTCTTTTAACTAGAGGGTATATAAAACCCAGAGGCTGCCACAGTTAAAAGTAACTAAGATTCTGAAGAAAAAGCTTCCTAAGAGAGGTCAACTGATTGCAGTTGGGAGTTGCTTGGCGTAGCCTCCAGCATTTTTTCCCCTTCTGCATAGCAGAGTAATTAGCTGTGTTTTCAACTCTTGGCTGCAGGGGCACAACTGCAATTGGAAATTCGTTGATCACCTTGATAGACAGCCGAGTGGAGTGTTCTCAATAAATTATACCGTAAGCAGATTTTTACGATGCTGAAAGAAAGCCCGCTAAATACGATAATTACCATGTAACAGAGTCGCTGCTGCAGCGTCCTCAGACGCGCTCTGAAAGAAATAAATATTTATTTCTGGGCAGCTCTCCCTAACGGGCATTGTGACTGCGAGGGCGGCGGGATATGTACCAGCAACCGCCGGCGCGTCGTGTAAGGAAAGAAAATGGCGCTTTTGAGAGCAGGAAGTTGTGACAACACCTCCTTCGTTTTAATGTCAACCGCAACGCTCGCTTCGCAGTGAGGCCCCTTTTGGACACTATTCATTTGCTCGTCGCAATGTGACGCAACTAATGGAGAGCGGTGAGTTACGTCATATCCCAAGCTATTGGCATGGCTAGCGACTGCTCTAAAAGTTCCACATCACGAAAAAAAAAAACTTCATTTCCCGAGGTGTGTCGCTAGTTGTAAGGTGCTCTCTCCTTCTCGCTGTGCATGCGTAACGGGGGTAGACGCTAGCGAAAAGAAGAGCGAAAGGAAAGGGGCTGTAGGTAAGCGTTTGGTCTGCCGAAATGGCTGATATAGCTGGCACTGAAATCGAGGAGGCGTTGGTGGTGACGCTAACAGGGAGAATGTAGCGCTCGCGTTCGTCTTCGTCTAATAAACTTTTTCTTGTGCAAAATTTGCTCAGGTCCTAGTCATTTAGTAGTCCATTTCAGCGTGTTTCTATGAAGGGAGCGTACCTCCAGTAACAAGGTCGTTTAGGAGCGCGACGCACCGTCATCCCCGCCGCTTGCACATAGTGACGCTATGCACAAGCTCTCTTCTCACGACGGGTGAGCAGCTGCTGACGCATATCTCGCGACCACCGCAAACACTGAGGCCCGTCGGGGACAGCGCTTTCAAGATCAAATGATTGTTTCTGAGCAAAAAGGGCGGCGCTGCCCAGTTGAAGTTTTCGTTTTACGTGGGCCTGCCTTTTAGGCCGGGGAATCAAAGGTATGCAAATGGTACCTTGTTGCAAACGCCCCAGACGGTTGTTTTTGAAGGTGGTGTGCCGTTTTGCCAATTGTAGCCAGGCTGCCATGACCGCGGAAAAAGCGAGCTGCCGGCGGAGCGACGTCGCTACGGTTTCCAGCCCTTGTCGGCTGCGAAGGTAACCTGCATGACGTGACCTGCGCCTTCTGGGTCCTTCTCTTGGGGATAATAAAGCTCCTGACAGCGTGAGATGCTGTAAGTGCCGCAGGTTATTTCGGCGAAGTTGGTACAACTTTTCAATCGACACCTTTTTTTTTTGAAACCGAGAGTACAGAAGTAAACTAGTTAGTCTTAATAATTAGCAACCCATAATCGAACAGAAAAACTGCAAGAAATGTCAAGCGGCTGCCAATAACAGTTAGTTGAATCGACAGCCGTAGGATGCCCGATCTTTTTAAAACTTTCGTCACCTTTAGCTAGGACACTCTGCATATGAGAAGCAAGAATGAGTTGTAAAGACTGCTGTCTTTGTTGGGGTCACTTCCTCGTGAAAAGCGAATCTCTTGTGCTCTCCTTTCTTCTGTAACTTTCATGCAGATAACTCCGTTCATGACAATTTGCAGGATAATTTGTAGCTTGTTGGACGTACTATACAAAAGACATATCAACGAGCAAGAAGCCACGGCCCTGAAACACCGTAGCAAGCAGCTCGGTTTGCTGCTCATTCTTCGCAGGCATACACGCGTGTCCTGTCGCCACACTGGGAAGCACGGATCAAAATCGAACGAGGTGCTCTTCTCTGCCGACGGGTGCCAACAAGCCCGCAACATCCGGCGCAGGCCTTTGCTCTTTTGTTTGCCGCGAGGTGTATACGAGACAAGCCATTTGCGCGCGAATGCTCAGAAAGAAGCGCGACAGATGGCGCGTCTCCGCGGCCGCCTCTCCCTCGGCCTGCGGCTGCCTCAAGGCGGCACTCCGTCGGGACGAGCGATCAGCTGCAACTAATGAAATGGCCGTTCTTGGCTTGCTACGCGCTCTCGTGTTCTCGCTCGCCTCCTTGGCCGTCGGCCCCCTCCATCTCGCCGCTGGTCCACTTTCCTCCTCTTTGCGCTGCGGCCGTGCTTTGGTGCCGCCGCTGCCCCTCTTGTCGTCGCGGTTTTCCTCTTTCGCGCCTCGTTTACTGTCGCACGCGGGCCACTGGCGCGGGTGCTGCTGCTGCTGCTGCTGTCGCCATCGACCTGCTCGTGATTCGGTGGCCGCTGCGAGTAGGCAGGCCCCGAAAGCTTGTCTCACTCTGGCCGTGTGCAGCGGTTCCGGTGACGCCTTTATCCTGATCGGAATCTAAAGAAGAATAGTCGCCATTAAAGATACGGATAGGGGTCTCACAGTGAAACTGAAACGTTCGGGTTTCTTGCGCCCTTTACCTTTCTTCTTCCTTTCTGGCATTCTTTCGGTCCAAGTGATCGGTTAGTATTAGGAAATCTTTGCGAAGGACGTCAGGGTCACTATGGGTATACCATGTACATGCACCCAGTTACTCTATACTACTCCCTAAGTGTGCGGGTCCAAATCAGGATCACAGTACTGCAGTACTCATGTCACGACTGGGGCCAGGGTGGCTCGGCCAGCATAATATTCATGATCAGCCCCTTTCTTATGACCAGCAGAATCACCTTGTCTCGATCCACTGCTTCCATTGTTCTTTTGATAAGTTGGTTTCGGTAGCCGACCCAGCCGAGTAAAGGGCTGCCTGGTTAGAGTGCCAGTTATGATCCAGAGCAGAGAAATGTATAACTAGCATTTACGGTCGCTTTAGTGCCAATGTACTGATAAAGCAATCGGATTCATTTTTTTCTCATCGCAGAAATGTGTCCATAAAAGTCTAAATAAAAACGCAAAGAATTCCTAGGTCCTGTTGCCTGTCAGGTCCTCCCACCAAAAATTAGGAGTCAGTTAATAAGGTCTCGCGCAATGACGTGTCCGAGATTTATTATGCAGCTTTCACGCATTCAGTAAATATCGCGTGTCGGCTCTAGCATTTCAAGTTTACCTGATTGTACAAAGCAAGAGTGAAGCGAAAATAAAAAAAATTACGACTATCTAAATGGAGTCCACAAACACCAAATTACTGCTATGTCTCAAAAAGAAAAAGAACAAAACCTTCTCATGTTCAGTTCAAGCATTCAGTGCTCAGTTGGTGTGGAAGTGAAGTTGGCTTCATGCAACCGTTCAAGCTATCGGTGAAGGCCGGAAAAGCGGCTTCCTACTCCGGTTACCATGGGAAGAAAAATTAATACGCGGCTGGTTGTCAATCATTCAGCGTACGCCCACCACGGTGCTGCGTCGATAATCCGTGTTCTTTCTGGAACCTATGCAAGCGTAATGCTTGCTGCATTATTGTAGCTTATACCGATATCGCTAGCTCATGGAAATTAAAGCGGAATAAGGCAACAGGTTTTCCCCGTTCTTTTAGCCATTAATAGTGAAGGGTGACATCAGAGGACATGAGTTTCGGTGTGAATGCTGCTGGCATAATTACAGCAGCTTTTATGGAAGTTTTGCTTTGTTTAGGAAGAAGTGATTTTCTCACTTAATTTGCTGTCAGTAAATTATTTAGCGCAGCGGTTGTAGAAGTCGCTAATGCATGCAGCATTGTCACGTTTGGTTAATGCAAAAGCGACATCTACCAAACGGAATAGCCGGGGGACAAGCGTATGGAAAACATACTGAATACAATTAGCAGATGGGCTTTTTTGTTGTGTTAGTACGAGAGTGGTTGAAACTGTAGTCTAGCCAAATGAATTTATCATGGAAAAATTGTGCAATCTTTTTGCTAGCGGTTTCGCATGTATTTACTATAGGGCTGCACATTTGATTGTCTCTGTGGGTAAATAGCTGTATCAGTCGAAAAACTCCGTTCCCATGCAGCACGCAGTATTTCTACATAGTTGTCTAGTAATGTTAAGGTGCAAACAGTTCGGAATTGGAGGGAAATTAGTTTCGTGTTCAATAGCCACCACTTCATTATGCGAAGGAAATTTGGAAGACTTTCTCTGTAATTCAGATTACATTAAGGTGTTCTAGCGGCTGGAAAAGTAAATGTATCTCTAAAGTGACTTCAAAGTTTTATTATTGCAGGACAGCTTAATAAAAATGACGAGCACCACAAGCATGGTCTACAGGGCTTAGCGTCTAGCGAGAAAGTAAGCACGGCTACTGCTTCGCCAGGTTTCAAGAAATAAACTTTTACATTCGCTTCCAAGGTTCATTTACTCTTCCTGCCGATACTACCTGTTGTCTATTCTGTTTCTGCCTTGGTTTTTTTTTTATTATACGTGTGACAGTAAGTGATATAAGGCGCTTAGGAGATCCCGAATGCTACTCGTCGCTTTGCGTACGTAGGAAGTCACGCTTAAACTACATGAATGAGACAAGCTTCTCACCCTGATATCTAAAATAATAGTAGAAGGAAAGCTTCGAGCTCATATGACGTCACTGAGCGGGACCCTAGTGTTGAAGCGCCCTGCCCTAGTTACTGCGTCTTCCTCACACAAAAAGCAAGTCTGAAAAGGCACACAGCATTGCTAGCACCACAGGATACTCGGCGGAAGCACAGAACACATATAACAAAACTTTGGCAACGGCGCGTTCAACTTTGCAGAAAAATCTAATGATTTTGAGAGCTTTTAGATTTATTCACAATCTCTATTCATACGAGTGCAGCCCGCTCCTGAAATACAAGTGCTGGCGATTTACTCAAGATGTTCCTCAAAGGCGATATTCTTCTGTGTGGTGCACGTTATTTTCCCGATATTTCCTGGCGATAAGCAGCATGTAATTAGCACAGCAAAGGATGTTTCAGCACTGAATCCATGCAAGAGTACATTGCCCTGTTGGCCCATCGTATAGTCTTGAAGAAACGCCTTGGGCATGTCGAGCGGAAACGCAGTCTATATATTCCATGGTTTCTTGAGCGCGGCTGATTTTGGCCTCCAAGACATGAATTCCTGGATCGAACTGAAAGAAACTGGAACCTTGAACACTATTATCAGAACTGCCTTTTCCGCAATCTGCGCACATAATTTAATTAGACCGCAACGTGCAACCCTTGGTGAGATAGGTATCAGCGATGCTTTGTCTCCTTGCATGATGTACTAGTATCAGGAACAAGTCTCCAAAGCATGTGAGCGGCAGCCGAAGCTGATATCTTTATTGTTAGCTGTTGGTTCAAGATCACATTTGGGGACATGAAAGTACCACTGACGCGGTGTTACGTGTGGTAGTGAAATCGGTTAATCGTTGGCAGGAATGGTACTTACGCCCTTAGATTGCTTTGCGCGTCCTGGATGCTTTTGTCCACGATAGTAAATCATGCGCCGCATGACAAAACATGCTTAATTCCCAGCAATGTTGCAGTGGCTTCGTACGCACTGAGATATAATGTCATGATGAAGCTTCCTTGCCTTCTCATACGTCTTGCGTGTCTCATATACGAATCAACTGTAACCTTTCAGTTGGCTGCTTTTGTCTTTGCGAACAAACCCCAGACGCCAGCGAATATCTATGGATTACCCTGTGGTAAGAGAAACATAAGGCAGAAAAAAAAAACTTCGTTATGTTTTACCCTTGTTGCGGTCCTGGTAAGGGTGAATTTGAAGGTCCCGTGTTCCCTCTGCGTAGCTATTCAAAAACTGCTCAAGCAGAGCAGAGACTTGGGCGTGAATCTTCGATATAGACCGATATTTCGTTTCCCTATGTAATGAAGATACGAAATAATGTCAGTTGTTGACTTGCCTTCAGCGAAATGTCACATTTAGAAGCTTGTTCTTTTTTTGAAACACAAATATAAATTTCCGAAACTGAAAGCTACCAAGGAAGGCAGTTCATTTCCACTGGCCAGTATTCGTTACGACATGGCCAATCACTTCGTGTTCTCGCGTTCCATGCCGCTCCAGAAGCACCTAGCAGAAAGGTGGTTGTCTTGCAGGGTTGACTATATTCGCACCAACGCCTTCTTATACGAATCGTCCTGCTACAAACAAGGCGACCGATTCCGTGTACAAATAAAAAATAAAATTTCGCAAAGGTGCCTTTGCCCATTGGTATCTCAGTTTGAGTTTCTCTTGATGAGCGAAAGCTTGTGTAGCGGCTGCTATTGGTCGAATAAAAAATCTTCTAACAGCTAAATGAACTACGATTTTCCTGCAGACAAGAGGAACGTGTCTTTCGACAAAATATTCGTTTTTATATTTGATTTTGTAACAGAAACAAACAATGAGTGATCAAAGAAAAAATTGCGCATTTTGTTATGTCTTGGGGACAAATTTTTTTCGCCTTTTTCAGCATATAACGGAGAACCTTCTTTTAAGGGAAAAGACTTGAGAAAAAAAATGAAGACATTGCGTTTTGCTGGCTGAAACTGCATTCTGCCGAGAAAAGAAAATAACGTTTTTTTTAATTCAATTTAGGAGCACGTAGCAGACTGCCGCAATCTCCCAAAACAGAAAGCGCGCACACACACAGCGTCACTTACGCCAGCGGACGTCAATCGCGCCGTATCGCATGTATTGCGCCTTAATAATGACGACCTAAATTCTGTGCTCGCGAACAACCCCAGCAAAACAAATTAGCGAAACAATAGTAACGTGAGCGCGCTTCCCTTTGCCATGTTTATCTTTTCTCGCGTATTGCGTGCGATGCTATACCGGGCGTAATACAAAGCGCGCCATGCAAGTGTTCTGTGCAAACACAGGCGTTTATATTGAGGGAGAAGAGAGCCATCGCTGCTTTGGCGAGCTGGCCTCCTGTTTGCCGTCTCCTCGAGAACAGCTCGTCTTGATGGGTCCCACTCGGGGCGCTGCACGCGGAAAGAAACGCTGGGGGCCCACTTGCGGCCGAGAAGTCTTACCTTTCATCTTTCCGGCTCTGTTTACGAAGGGGCAGAGATTCGACAGCGAAGTGGCATCGGGGCCGCAGAAAAGACGTCAGAGGATGACCCGAAGCTAAATATTCTCGAAAGAAGAAGGAAAGGATAAATGAGGTTCCCCTCTACCTCTCGTATTTTATTTTTCCCAGCGGCCCTGTCACTTTCTCTGACACTTACCCCGCGAGAAATCGGTCTCATTTCCTCCACGCTTCCTCCATTACCCTTTGCCAAGTAAACACCGCCGATGTAAATGCCTTCGATCTGCAAGGGTTATCACGGGAAGTCCAACTTTCGTGCACAAGTCGGAAGCTTTTCTGCGTATTTTTTTTTTTCCTTGACCAAGGACGCGTCGGGAGCATTTCTAGTAGGTGCAACCATATTGCAAGAAGCGAACTTCGAAGCGTTTCTTATTTATTGTTGTTATACACACCATCCGATGCCTTTTGGTGGACGTGCAGTCACGCTAGTCAAGATGAGCTGTAACTCACGGACTGCAGCTGAAGTGGGCAGTGCAAGGCGCGACACATCCGATGGGGCATAAAATATATGCAAGAATATATGCACGAGACGCTTTATGCCGTACTGTCGTGTGTTAACGAGCCCACATTTTAGTTCTAAACAGAGCACAAAACACAATCTTCGTCGTAGCATTGCAGGTCACTGATACCGTGGCTAAAATTTTTATGTACTTGCACGTAACCTCACTTCCTTTCTCACGCCAAGCTACTGCTGAGTACTCTGGCGCCCAAGTCGAGTGAGTGCGCGTCTGTTTTTTTTCTTTCAGTGGTGTAGTAGACATTTAATTCGCTTGTTGTGAACACTTGATATAGATGGCGTGTGTTGTAAGGCATGACATTCATTGTGCGTAATACACATTTCAGAGCGTCGGTGAAAAAGCAGTTTAATCCGGCAAATGCCATTGTTTTGTCCAGAAGGGCTATTGTGTCTCTCTCGCGCTATGAATTAGCCCCGCATTTAAACTTTTAAGCTTATCCCTCACACACTTCTGTATGGGCTGTTATACCACGAAGAAAAACTTCCATGTCGTAAACATCAATACGGTAATTTTTTTTTTATTCGAACCCGCCTTATACGAAATTATTTGGCCTTTACATACCAGAACAAGTTTTCGGTGCCCTTCGAGTTCGAGTTGTCGATATTCTGCTGTACATATTTGTACCGAACTCCTGAAAGATGCAACAGCAAAACTCGACCAGGTCAGATTTGCCTTGAGGCTCCTACGGCTGTATTTCCTTTCTTTTCTTTTTTTTTACGTAACAGTTAACGTTGGCTGACTGTTGGGTTCATTAATGCCGCTTTTCAGTAAGTTAAGGTAGGTAAAGCGCGTGTTTCGTCTGTTCTCCATTCATAATCGCCGTTTTTTCATGCTCTTTTAGCATCTTTTGGTGAAGACATCTGTTTCGTGCGGATTTTAAAACCGATGCCCACAATCATAAGAAAGTGCGAAGCATGTTCGGTTCGTGCGCAAAGAGAGATCAAATGAAGAAGGACCCGGCAGGGCTAAATGCAAGAGTGGTGCGCTGCCCGCGGTCTCTGCTTTTCCCATTTTCTCTCCTTCCTATCGGATTACCTTGTTTCCCAAATTACCCCGGATGGCATATCACGTACCTTCGCAAGAAGAAGCACTGAAGGTGTGTTATTTATTACGGTTATTCGTTTCCGTTGCGGGTCTAAGAACAGCAAAAAACATCGTCTAGAAAGACGGGAGTGCGCGAATCCCAAAAAACATTATCCGTGTCGCATTCACAATTACAACATTAGATTTTTTACAACGCAAAGGTTATTTTTTCTTCATTTGCTGGCTTCTTTATTTTCTTCTCACGCTATGCACTCAAGGTACGCGAGATGAGGACCTTATCACCGAGATAGAGCCCGGGGAGGACGCCTTTATATTATGAAGTCAAAGCTTTTCCGCATGACGGGTATCTTCTGCCGTCTCAAAGAAAAAAGAGCCTAAAAATAAAAGCAAGAAAGGCCATATTTTCTGTCCAGTTTTCTTCTCTTCCTCCTAATCAAGTCTGACACTGAAGCAAATAAAGCGCGCACCCATGTTTTCTTGGCAGCCGAGCGCGCGCTCCACCTTTAGGCGAGCGCGGGCAGCAAGGAATAAACACCAACGAGCGAAATTCTTCATCTTGTCCCGCCGCGCGGGCCAAACTCGTTTACCGTAAAAACTGGGCCAGCGTTCGTATATTTCTCTGGAATCTAATTAAATGACGCGCTTCGGGGAGCCTGGTGAAACCTAGTTAGCGGGAGAGCCCATCAAGAACCGCACGTTCGCCTTGGCGCTCGCTCTTCTCGCCAGCGACGCCGGCCGGCGCGCGTGCGCGGAAAGGACAAGGGCGCCCATTGTCCTGCGACGCGTCCTCGCGGAACGCATTAGGCGCCCATCAGGCTCACACCGGAGCCGTGGGCGCAGTCGGACTCGTCCGCATCGCCGCTCTTCAGCGGACCCACAGCCTGCAGCGTCGCACCGGCAGGCTGCAGCACAGTGCTATAGGGCTCTGGCGGCGAGATAAACACCCAGCGCAAATGTGCGCGCAAACACGGCTGCCCAAGATTTGAACGCAAACGAGCGCTATAAGTCGAAAAATAGCCGGTTCTGGAAGACCTGACTGATGGCAGGTTTAGCGCGAAACTTCTACGACCGCGTGGGAGACTAGCTGTGTGCCGCCAGGGAGTAGTGCGGAGTCGGGAGAGGTATACGCTGCTAGGGCATGCGTTTGACAAAATCGGCGCAGCGAAGTTCTGGGTGCTTTGTATCTTTATTCCCCCGTCTCTCACAAGTCACACGGCGGGCAAAAAACAGGTCGAAATATTTGGCTGCCACGCATAATGCATTAAGTGGGCCAAAGTGCACGCTGAGTTCGGTCCTGAAAAAAGCGGGAAGTGGAAGGGAGAGTATTAAAAAATCACATAAACAAAGTAAGAAAGAGGCAGCACGGGTCGAGTAGAAGCAAACGCGGCGACAGGAGTCTGGGTATCTGCTAAAGTTTGGAACATTAATATATGCTACAGTGGTGTCCCCTCCCGGCACTCAGCCACTCTCAACGAGACTTGGTGGACGACAAGGTATACATGTACGGTTGGAGATTCCCGAGTAGTGCAGTGGGTGCGGATTCAGGAGCGCTGCTTCTTCCTGCTGTTTATCAAATCCTTTTTCGCTTTCGCGTACATAGCGGGAGCGTTTTCATCAGATTCCTTTATACCATTTCCGCTCTCTTTTCTTCCGGATGCGTAGCTTACTATGTAAACAGGGTATCCTGCTACGAACCACAAAAATTCCATTTTTCTGCCCGAGCGAGACGGAGCAGAAAGGCGATGCACGCGCAATGGTCGAAGGTGCAGGCTCTGATTTTGTATTGCGCCAAATGGCCTCGCTGTGTGTGCACTGACACATATTACGCGAGTTTAGTGAACAAATTCACGACCTCATTTGCCCCTTCGGGATTGGGCAGCAGCCTGCTGCAGATGGCAAATGTCAGATTACACGTCGAGCGTGGGACAGCCTATGGAAATTTTTTAATGTTATGTAATGTTTTGTTAGCTATGTAATGTTTGTTGTTTTCAAATGCACTTGGTCGCCACCGGCACATTGCTTTCTCACATTTTGTTTGACAAGCGAGGTGGTTTATCGGCCGTATGCTCGCCAGACCCATGACATTACTCTGAAATTTGAGATCACGTGCGACAGCTTCTACCACATTAGGGAATATTCGTAATCATGTGGGTGCGTTATCTGGAAAGTTGGTAGCCATCTTTACACCAAGTGCGGCCATGAACGACGGGCATTTTGATCGCAACGACCGCCCAGTGTGTGTTCTCCTACGGCCGCTTCCGATTTGGTTTCTACTCTTTTGTGCGCACAAGTTAAGCCTATCGAAGAACTCGTTTCGGCCATACACCAGTTTACCTGCCGGTAGTTGGCACATGCGCCCCTACCTGCTGTCGTAGGCCCGCGGGATTATAATTAGGAGTTTATATGAAGAACTAGACAACCGACCACGTAGCATTCGCGCTTCTTGAGGGACAGAACACGTCAGATAGATGAAGATGAGGGTAGATGAGATGGGGGCTGTACCTATCCTCATCTATCCTCATCCTCATCTATTTGTTTTAGTTGTTTACTTCTTAACCATTATAGTTAGGCGTCTGATTCTAATTAGATACTTGTCGCTGACACTTAGTGACAGCCAAAGCAGCTTTTTATTTTCCAAAGCAATATTCTGCTCCAATTCTGGCCCTCCTATCGTTCCAAACTGAAACCCCTTGGTCGCTGAGCGCATTCAGCCATACCCACAAGCAAACGCACCTTGGCGACGTATGCACGTTGCTCATCGCTGCTCGATGCTTCGGCTTCTCGAGCCCAGGTCACGTGACACGTGCCTTACTAATTTACATTTGCTTGCGGGTATCGCAGTGCGTGCTGAGCGGCCACGAGGTTTTGACCTGGCATGTGCATGGTTGTGCTATAAATCTGCAACTTCCGGCTTCACGGAAGAAACCACACCTTATGAACTCGTCCAGGTGCGCTCAATATTGGCTGCGCCTGAGCATTGTCGGCTTGTGCACAAGTGACATATATTTGAAATCATGCGCAAGGTTTGCCACCTTTTACGATCGCGAACAACAATGCACATATGCGTCGTTCAGAGGTTTGAAAAAAGTCTTATGGGCGCCGTGAACGGAACCCTGTTCCTTTGCTGCGAAGGAGCGAAGGCGGAAGGCGGCGCTCGGAGAAAGCACCGCTGTGTGATGTAAGCAGTAAATATAGCGGGGAAAAGAAGTAGTCACCATCACTGCGCACCTGCAGAAAAAGTGGAGCAGTCGGCCGAGAGGAAAACGACGCGTCAGAGGAGTGGGCTGTGGCTGTTCACCTGGGACCCCATTTGTCTTCAGCACCGGGCAGCTCGCCCTCTACCTCATGCGGTCGCTCTGCCGCTGTTTTCAGGCCTCGTGCGATGGCCAGGAAACCGAGACGGGCTCAGAGCGGGCCGTGAAAGTGATGCGTCAGAGTGTGGGTTCGCCACCTCAGATTTGTAATTGTCCACAAATCGCTTCGAGGAAATTGTAACACCGATAAATTACAATGACGTCACAACGCGCATGCGTTCTTTCGCTTTGTTTCCTCAAACATGCGCGTCAAAATTTCTACCAGCGGGGGATGTGCAAATGTAGCCTAAGAGCACTCGTGTTACTTTGAAAACTCAAGTCCTAAACTCATATTTCGAACTCACGTTGTTCACTCGGAGGCCAATCATATGAATTACCTGCAGGGCGTTATAAAGAATTCAGAGTTATTATCTGAAATGCTGGTGAAACCAAGCACTAATTAACGGGGCACAACAACTGACCAGGAAGAAATTACTCACGAAAATCTAACTTTTGTTTCAAATTGGCAAGCCGTAATTTTTTGTGACAAATATCATGAAAACAAACCCAGTTCTTTCCTGCAGCAAAAATAAAAGTTGCTTTGACATCGATATCCCTTGAAACCCACCCAACCAACGTAGCTTAGACTAGAAAAATGTTGAGTTTATGCTTTTTGTATCAGGTGTAATTATTACGGCAATAAAAGTGGCGGCAAACGCTTGTAACTGCTTCCATACAGTACAGCACTTAATCGACTTTAGATAATGAGGGATAATAAGTTCTACTAACGAAATTTAACCTATTTTTATTGTACTGATGCTGTGAACAACTAGCAGTTTCCTCGGGCTAGATTTATTGTACTGAAACAAAAGTAACCTTTCGTGCAACAGCCATTCCTCATATGAACATTGTTCGCCTAGGTCACCCGAAAACGTAGGTTCTATCGTTGTCAGCACATTCCGTTAGAGTCTGCCACCCTGGTAGTTAAGATTAAGTGCAACATTCAAGCACATAACATGATATCATCCATAAAAGAAGTGAGCGACTAGAATGAACGCTGGGCGTTAAGTAATTAAAAGAACGCAAATTTAAATAGACATTTTGGTACAGTCAAGATGGGCATTATATTGTAGCATTCTTACTGAGAAGCAAAATTTTCACTCCCTTTTCGTTTCACGAGGGCTACTGTGAAAGCTTTGGAGCAATATAAGCGCAATTCACATTTTTGTTTGCAAAAGAGCATGCACTACAGCGGTGCCCTCTCTGATCCACCTGACCAAACCGCTGTTTCTGGCTGAACTAGGCCTGCGAGGGGTCTAGAAATGAGCCCTTTCGCCCCGACGATATACTGTGAATTCAAGAGCGATTTTTAAAAATCTGGAAGCATTGGTAGTTCGTCATAGGCTTTTGGGGACCTTGCTTCCTTGCGCGCAAATTTTTTCGATGGTTTATAGAGTTTAGAAAAAGTCGATCTCCAATGAAAAACAAGAAGAGAATTGGGCGCCCAGTGACCGGATAGAGGGAAGAAAAAATCGTCGCTGTGAAATAGATTTTTCATGATAATAGTTGTCCAGAGTTTAGGTCCATTTATGTGGCTTTAAGGATTGGGCAACTTGCATTGTCAAAAAATGTGCCTGAGCATACTCGATTAAAAAAAAGTTTTATCCGATGAGTACCTCACGCTTTCATAAATGAGCACAAGTGCCTCCATGTACAATGGTGCAAGAAAATGCTCAAATACGTATTAATGGGAGGAGGACGAGAAGTTTTGAGGTACTAAAGCTATGTTGAACCCCATGTTTTTCGACAAAAATATAGTCCAAGAAATGCAAGGTTCAAATGGAACCACCCCCTGCAAGCATAACTGATAAATTAGCCCATGAATACGACAGAATCAAAATTAGATGTGTTCCTGGCATCGCTACAACGAATTAGACCACGTCCACTAGTCTGACCCTGAGAATAATCATCAGTTGACAATATGAATTCTCCCTGATTGCAGTTTGGGAACAATAGTGAAAGGGCCCTGGTGTGTTTGGATTATACACGTCATTGGTTTCACGGCATAGTGCCATCAGAGGGAGAGGAGGCGTGGGGGAAGGTAGTTTCTTTTTTTGTGCAAAACGGCTGTCTCAGTAGAGTTGACGGGACCAAATCCTGGCACATAAAGCTGGCACACGGTAAGTAATGGCCACTGTACTGCTAACATCCCTACTGCATCTTAGGTGGCATAAAAATATGAGCAAAGCAGAAGCCCCCGCGATGGCTAAATGGTTATGGCGCTCGGCTGCTGATCCGAAAGACGCGGGTTCGATCCCGGCCGCGGCGGTTGCATTACGATGGCGGCGAAATTCTAGAGGCCCGTGTACTGTGTGTTGTCAGTGCACGTTAAAGAACCCCAGGTGGTCGAAATTACCCGGAGCCCTCCACTACGGAGTCCCTCATAGCCTGAGTCGATTTGGGACGTGAACCCTATAAAACCAAAGTAAACCTGCAGCCAGGTAGAAAACAAGGCTTCCCGGCGGAAAGCAGTTCATTTTTGGGCTGGTTTCTAGAGGTGTTCATCGTCAAACCTAAGACCCAACTATTTGACACCATCCTGGGGCTCACTTCTGCTAATAGCACTAAAAAAAAAGTTACCTCGAAGGCCGAAAAAAAAAAACTTGCAGTACCAGCGTTGTTTGGAAGAGGACCCGGTCATCGGTGCGTTTGCCATGCTCCCTAAACAAAGTACCTATCGCGTACTTTCATCCCGCGGCAAAATCCTTCGTATTGTAGCTAAGTTACAAATTACTTCAAAATTTAAAGTTGACTCCTTAGGCCATGATTTATAGCATAACAAGAATGAAACTGCTATGGTAGCATTGAAATAGCGCACAATATCTATGGGTCACCGGTCACCCATGCTGACTAGACACGGTAAGGAAAGAGTTATAGCCGAAAATGTGCTTAAGTACAGTCCAAGCCCATCCCTTGCCCGAGTCCAGCCTCTTAGATTAAATGGTGTGCGGAAGACATTGAAATAGTGAAGAATAGCGATCGCGGTTATTGCCACATGCACGCAGCAAGCACCAGGCAAGGCATATATGACTCCTGTATTACCATCCCTACTTGTTCTGCAAACATAATACAGCGCCGGAAGAGTGTAAACACAGAGGCCGAAGGTGTGAGTGTCGATCGTCTCGCAGCATAAGAACGATTAAAAGAAGCGCATATGTTGCATCACACACTGTATCCCTGCAACATCAGTGGGCTACAAATTTATGCAGATAATAAAAGACGGAACGTGCGAAATGCATGGAGAGAGTGACATGTGGACCGCCGGTAACACTAGAGATATTGCAACTCAAATATCAGACCTGGATATCACGAGACACGCGCGCTTATTCATCGCATAAGAACGAAACACGTACATGTAACACGAGGGAAAAGAACACGTATAAAATCGACGAGACTGAATAAGTTATAAGAAAAACGTTGTACTACGCGGCAATTTCTCCCTGATTTAAGAGTTTTTGCTGCCGCATGCCTATCTCACATCTGCTATTGTACATATGCTGCTGCGCATCTTGTGGGTAAAAGAAATAAGACTGAAATTAATATCGTAAACATAAAATGAAGGTGCTTTGAAGTTGTGTACTTGTTTTCTTCCATTGCTCCTCTCCCTGGCTATTAATTTTCATTCTTGTGTCTGGGAATAACTAACTTTTTTATTATATATCACATATTTCTTGCGTGATCATCGCCTAAAAGTTCATTTCATGTCCGATGAAGCTGTAATAGCAGTGTAATAAGCTGTAATAAAACTAATAGTTTTATATGTCCAGTGCCGCCAAGATTTGCACTGGGATATTGCTATCGTTAAAAATAAAGACCTCATTTCATTTTGCAGACACAGAAATTGCTTTGATTTGTTCAGGCATGGGCATTGTCACCGTTTAGGTTCCAAGAATTGGGAATATTTTTTTATATTTACGTTCAAAATCAGAGTGACGCAATGCACACGCCGTCTGATTTTTTCTCTTCAAGCACAGTGAGAAATGTAATTTCCTCAATACTGCACTGGCGCGTTCTGCTTCTGGTGGCAGAAAGCTTCTTCTATGTGATTCTGCTATTCTTTATTGAAGGGATGTGTGTAATTTAGTGGTTTTCCACATTGAACGCTACCGTAAGACTGACGTTAGATTTGTGAGCAAGTCTTTTTACGCATGTAATAAAACTTTACTATAGCGAATGAGCTTCGCCGCATGATTTCAGTGAGGTTCAGTTTCCCTGATTTTATTACTAAGCAGGAGGTAAAATAAAATTCATTCTTTCGTCTTAGTGTTGCACCACTTCCTGACGGGGCGAGTCCCTGCTCCTCCTCCTGTCTCTTCCACATCTCAGTGTCTCTTTCAAGAGAGCAAGCTGGTCACACTAGCCGCATCGTGGTAGCAAAAGGGTGGCTCGAAGTAAAAATACTATCTAGGAACCTTCGTCTCAAAAGAAGCCACAAGGATATTCTCTCCCGCGGAAAACGACGTCAGAAAAGATGCAGCAGCAGACCGACGCTCAGCCTGAAAAGCCAGGGACGTTCGGGAAACGCTTTATACATTTCTGTCGTTTTTGCTCGAGAACCCAGCCAAGCGGCTATGGTAGCGAAGCTTAGTCAACTGTGAGGGACCATGTACGAAGTGGGTTCATCGCATAAATAATTCAACAGCCGAAGGGGAACCTGCAGCCGACGCACAAGGTGTCACTGCCGCAGCTACGAGGACCACGGCTCCAGCCCCATCGATCTATGCGGCTCACCTGGCGCGGCCGTTCCCGCCGGCATGCGGCTGGGCTCCGGGCTTGGGACCGAGATGCGGTGCCCCCACAGTCCCCGCCCGCCAAGTGCGCCGGTTGGCGCTAAAGCGGCCCTTTTGGGGCCTCCTCGGCTTTGCGCATAACCAATGGCGGCGGAAAGTTGTTTTACTTAAGTCGGCCTTCCATCGCTCCCAAGGTAGAGTGTTGCGACGCACGAGAGAGACCGCGCGTATCTTGGCGATTCGTGATGGTCGTCTACAGGCGTCTTCTCTAGGCAGCAACCCAAATATTTTCTAAAATTCGCTCGAATCTCGTCGACTATGTGCACGAAGAAAGCCTTTTGGGGAGACCTTTGCACTGCACACAGTACTAATGACGGCGAGCACGTGTTCTAAAAATGGCTGTCCGCAGTAATGCATTATTATCACTTATAGTAATCTTTCGCAGTTGCCTTGTGAGTGGAATCGTTTAAGAAATCACACTGAGCCCTGACGCCGCAACAGTCTTTTGAGAATAGATTGACAAAAGTTTGGCGGGCACTTCAGCTCCGCCCTTAAGGGTATGACGCGATAGCATTATTGAGCCCCGTCAGCGACTCCACTTGATATCATTAGCATATTACTACGATAGCGCTAAGGTTCCCGTTCCGCAGAAAATCCGGCGTCGTCGGCGTTGAGAGCGAATATCAGCAGGGTTAGGGTGGCAACTACGGCCAACTTGGGGCACAAGGTCCTGCTCTGCCTCGCGCAAACCGCCATGGCCGAAAAATGGGTCGGTGACGTGACCTTGTGACATCATCCTATGTCACGTGACCTTGTGCCGTCATAACAACCTGCACACCGCGGCAACTGGTAGTTAAATTAATGTAAGTAAAGCTGCAAATGGGCTTAGTTGGTTCATATTTACCTCCATTAATGCCCTACTCTTGGGTACGAACAACGCAGGACGCAAGAAACCACACACACGGACAGGGCGCAAACTATCACCTGATTTTATTGCGCCGGAAAGATATTGTATATGAACGGTTAAAAGGAAAAAAAAAACAATTGAAGAACAAACATGCCCATCTTTCAAAAAGTTAACTCAGGAACCTGACGCCACCAAGCTTGTTTGTTCTTTAATCGTGTTTTTCCTTTTAACCGTTCATATAAAATGTGTTTCCCGCGCAATAAAATCAGTTGATAGTTTGCGCCCTGTCTGTGTGCGTGGTTTCTTCCGTCTTGTGTTGTTCGTACGCATCAGTATAGCGCACTGATGATGTTAAAAGGTTAAATTAATGATTGGTCGAGAGAGGTTTCTCGGGCAGAGAAACCTGGGTCTCACAAGCTTCACCGATGGCATACCTGCCATAGCAGGGCAGTGGCGCATCGCTTAACCGCTGCATCTGAGCCAACAGTGGTATGGCGACTCCCAGTGATCTGTGAATGTAGAGTAGGGAATGACCAATTCCGCATACGTGGCCATTAACCCATTAGCTCCATCGCGTCACACCCTTAAGGCAGAGCTGAACTGTCTCCTTCCTTTTACCCGATGACGTGCTCTACTAATGTTACCAGATCAAATGACACACGAGTGTCATGTGAAACAATCATACAGCCGCTCGCGTACACTCACCCCTCACCTGCATGCACGTTGCTACTCGCTTTATCACTACTCCCTTCATTACAGTCTCTCTAATCACACACATACTCATTAGGATACAGTCGCAATCTACCACATTAGCTGAACGACCGCACGACATCTTTTAAAATCCTGATTTAACCCAGCCATGAAAACGTGCCTGCGTGGCCTAGGTGTAGCGCTTCTGGCACGCAATCCATGAGTGATGGGTTCGATTGCCCACTAATTACACCAATCCCTTTCAGCTTAATTTATCCGCTTCATATACTTACATGTCGTATGGACGTTTGAGTAATGTTGCGATCTTCTGGTTACCATTTATGTGGCGATTTAATTACCTTTAAATTCCGCCGCTCCTCGTGTGACGTCAAACCTTCCGCAGTTTCACGACTCAACAACGCCGGACACCGACCGGACGACGCCACCTTTTCCGCCGAATAAGGCATTTAACGCTGTCGCTTAGTACCGGCACCGTATCCTGTGCAATACCCACCACAGATACATATAGAGGGTGATGTGCTTTAACGTTTACATATTTTACTTTAAAAGTCTATGCGAGATACGTCAGCGCAGTCTGTAGAGCTGAACGGTACACAAAGGCGGATATTATGTAACTCATATCGATCAATAATTAGACGATTAGTTAGCTTAAATTAACTAATAGAGATTTTGTTTTTGATTTTTGGGAGAAGGTTGCATTGTGAATTTGATGACCGTCAAAATCGAACGCGAGCCTTGACTTTAAATTTCCTTAATTTGCAATGTGGGTAGAAATATCGAACGTCAAAAATGCGTGTTTGAAAGCGAGTTGAGGCCTCCGCTGTGGCTCAGTGGTTATAGCGCTCGGCTGGTGACCCGAAAAACACGGATTCGATCCCGGAAGCCACGGTCGCATTTCGATGGAGGCGAAATGCTTGAGACCCGTGTACTGCACAATGTCAGTGCACGTTGAAGAGCCCGAGGTGGTTAAAGTTACCCGGAGCCTTCCACTACGGCATCAGCCATAGCCTGAGCCGGTTTGGGACGTTAGACACCTTAAACCTAAGCCTAAAGCGTGTTGAGTTGGCTTTCCCGCGTTACTTGATTATAAAATGGCCTCGCTGCGCGTATAATCCTCGCCGCAATCAATTTAACATCTTCTACATAATCAAATACACCAAATGCGCCTGTATTTGATGCATAACAAGTACGAAAGGCGCCATTTTGTAGTTATGCAATGCGGAAAAGCCAACTGAACAAACTTTCAAATGCCTTTTTTTGACGTTCGCTACTTCAACCACATATGCGACTAAAAAATTGCAAAAGCACAGCTCACTTTCGTTGTTGATGGCCATCAATTTAGCAGTATAGCCTTGCCCTCCAAAATAACGACAAGTTTTTGTTGCTTTTATTTAATTAATCATTTAATTATTCATCTTTATGAGATACAAAATGTCCGCCTTGCTGTACAACCCAGTTCAACTGACCGCACCAACCAATCTCTCACGGTTTTTAAAATTAAAGTCTGCAAAGTTTACAAAAATTCACCCTGCAAATAGGCATAGGTTTCCCCAGGAGCACTTAACCTACGTAATGCGTAATGCAGTTGGAAATCAGCCTTATGCCGCTGGGAAACAGTCAAGATGTTGAATAATAGTCGCCTCAAATCAGTACCTAGGGTTTACAGGCCTTCCTTTCATCTTTAAAACAAGAAATTATCTTTCCACCGCTATTTTCAGGCTTAATGACATTGGACATGTTTGCACGAATACATAAATATGCAAATGCTTATATAAAATGTATGTGCAGCCAGCTGCACAAGGAACGTTTGAGCCGATGAAGAATGTCGCAAAGTAGTGTGCATACTGCACCGTTTCATTGCAGGCGCAGCGCATTGGCTGTCTCGTGATCGAAGTATTTTACAGCTCCTGTATTCTGCAAACTTTTACAGCTGGTTAAGAAGAAATGGGGCACTAGAAAAAACCGGCCTCCCAGTTTTAGAATTTAGAAGATATGGGCTGTGACCGCCAGCAAAATGCAGAGTTGCAGAGATGCAGAAATGCAGTAAGGTAGTGCAGAAAAGGAGTCTCTACAGAGTTACAGTTCTAGCAATAAACCTCATAAGCAAGATTAATATTTTTTAACGGTCGAGCGCTGTCGGGTCTCTCTTTTTTTGTTATTACATGACAGGACATGCTGACACGCTTGAGAGGCGCTGGAACTCCGCTTCTATTTGCGTATGTCAAAATTCGAGCTCAGAGTAGATGAATTCGAGAAGCTGCAAACGAAAATTTAAAGCTACAGAACAGCGAATACTCTGGGTTCACATGAGTACATTGTGCATGAGCTCAACAATAAAAGAACTTGACGAATTGCTTCATGTTCTCACGCATAAAATATGCCCCTCAAAAGCTATCGAGTATGGCAAACACACAAAACACACAGTAGGCACGATACATGAAATACACTTCGTTGAACAAGACAACGAATGCAAGATCAACTGCAGCTACGCCTGGTGTTTTCGAGATCCTGGATTCCTCTGGAAATTCAACCGATGCGCGTGCTGTACTTTTCCGTACCATAAGTGATGGCCATGCTTCCAAGATTGTTTTCAACTTTCAGATCTTCTAAATAATGACATTGCTTGTTCAGTAGTTGAACGAGTTTGAACATCGGGTTCATATTCAGGAACACGCTCGAACGTGTGGACCAAAGTGCCGCAACAGCTCTGCAGCGCTTTATGCTGAGAGCAGTACCATTTGCCTTTCAGTAAGCGGAAGGCAAAGTGGATGGCAGCATTACGAGTTACCAAACCGAAATAATGAGCATATATTAGGATACAACTTTAAAAAAAGAGCAGTTGGTAGCAGGGGGTCACGGTCCGCGGTGTTCTGTATTACTCCACTTACCAACCACAACAGCGAGCACAATCAGGTTTTAATGTTTGACAGCATCAAATAAGCTAAATGCATCAACATTATTGAGCTTATGATTAGCTTCTTGTTTAGGTGACAAGAAAAGATTTAACAGCGGTCTACTTTTTGCATGCTGGAAATAACAGCGCAAAAAAGACTACGACGAAAGAAAGGGGACACACACGAGCCCTACTTCTTGTTTACTTTTTGTCACCGAGGAGTTCTGTTCGGCTGTACTCAATGTGGGCGGAGCTTGACTGCAGACTTGAGTTGTATGCGACTGTAGTATGAATAAGCCTCATGCCTTAAAGGGAGACTAGGGAGATTAAAGTAATTACCTAAGAGCATGATGCTCACTATGAGGAGGCGCATGACAAACCGTAAAAGTCAGGGGCGGGAAAACCAACCTTTTGTCTGATTATTTCACACAGTGCACACGCGATGTAAAAATGATGTGACGAACCCCCCCCCCCCCCCCTCACCTACCCCCTTTTGTCTGCGAAAGGAAGCCATTAATGACTGAGTGTAGCGTGCCGGATCTTATTTCTTTGAGCATATTTAACACGTGCAAGTGAGTCGGGCGCATCAGATATGTAAAAAAAGACCTTAGACATTTACATGAAAATGGGTAAGCTCTTTCGTTTTTGCAAAAGCGTTACTTGTTATGTGGGCGGCAGTCACCAAATATATCTTCAGCAGGCGTGCTAACGGCAAAGCGAGCCCTACTCTGCGAGCTACTACTGCAAATCACTCGGACAACTAAATGGGGATTTACCGCATCACATGGGCAGCCTGCAACAATGTAGAGAGACTGTCGCCTTCTCTGACTGTCTTGAGCCGCCCTTGGGAGCATTGTGACGAGACTCATCGGGCCATACTGACTTAGCTGAGGGCCCCTCAGTTGGATTACCGCATCTGACATCGGCGCTTTTTTAGTGTTTCTTGACTGCTTTCTTTTCCCTACTTAGGAGCGTTCTTAGTTGTGTTGATGCGGTTTCTGGGGAACTGTGTGCTTTCTTCGATTTGGTACGCCCATCCTTGCTGCACTCGTCGTTCAGAAAGGGTGCTATGACCCTCCCAGCCCCCATTTCTCTCCCTCTATTTGTTTTGTTTTTTCCTCGCTTTCTTTTTCTCGCCTTTGGGCCGAGTTTGTTTTAACTTAGCGACGCTTGCAATGAGTTTAAAAAATAAAGGAAGACCGGGAGAGCTCCGGAGTAAGCAAAAATATTCAAAGGAAGGAACAATAATGCTGCAATGAAATTCTGGACTGCCCTTTGGTGCGTTGAAGCCCGAGCGGTAATGCCTGATTGTTGTAGGTATCACTAAGACAGGGAAAAAGCAAAAGAGAAAAAAATCCACATCACCACACCTTTATGATTACATTCCGTTTATTCCTTATATTTCATACATTAATGATACAATAGGAATTACTACATTGCTATAGTGAGTTGTAAAGTAAAGAAGCCAAAACAAAAAGCCACCAATTCTATAAATAGTGGTCCTGCAAAACTGATATTTCAGTTTTGACTAAAGAACTAAGCACAGCCTTGTAAACAGTACTCAAGAAGAAAATGGGCAGTATAAGATGGAGTAACTGCAAACTTCCTGAAAGCTGACGTAGATATTGTACCCTGAAAGCTTGGAACTATGTGTACATGAATAAGCATTTTGACCTGCTCTGGACATAGAAGTCTACCATGAACATGGAAGAATCCTAAGAGAATGCTAATCCATAAGAAAGGGGATGACGATTACTTGAAAAATTCTAGACCGGTTCATTCATTTATTCGCACGCGCTCGTGTGGTTTAGAATTGCTGTATAAGTACCTGGAGTTGCGCTTAGGTCTGCAGTTGCCGCATAAATCATCCAAGTTATGCGGCAAAGCCGCTGAGCGAGACAAGTTTTCCGAGCCTTTTACTTGGTATAATTACATAAATCAGCAGTGTACATGGTCAAATATGGGGAATGGGATTGCCAAAGGTAATCGCTCGATAATTTCCCCGTCCGAGCTGTGCCATACAGCGTCTGCTGCAAACTCGAATCGCCGCTATGCCCCATAGCCTGGATGCTTTCTGCGGGAACTCAGCAGACCTACGCGCAACTATAGGTACATATACAGTGGCTTAGTGGCTACTGTGTACGGCTGGTGAGGCCAAGGTCGTAAGATCGAATCTCAGTTGCAGCGGTCACATTTCAATGGAGGCGAAATTAAAAACTCCCGTTTCCGGTGCGATGTCATGCCGTCCCTGATAGCCCACGTGGCAATTCGGGAATTTAAGCGCAACATAACATAACATGACATGACATGACGTAACACCACACAACATAACGTAAGAATGCACAAAACGCCGCCATGGTGACGCAGTGGTTATGGCGCTCGGCTGCTGGCCCGAAAGACGCGGGTTCGATTCCGGCCACGGCGTTCGAATTTCGATGGAGGCGAAATTTTAGGGGCCCGTGTATTGTGCGATGTGAGTGCACGTTAATGAATCCCAGGTGATCAAAATGTCCGGAGCCCTTCACTACGGTGTCCCTGATAGCATGAGTCGCTTTGGGACGTTAAACCCCCATAAACCATACCAAACCTTTATTCTCGGAACCGCTAGCAGAATAAGCGTGACACTCGAATTCGATCGACGCAGGAATCTGGCTAATTCTCATCGAGAATATCGAAAATGCGCCGAATATAACGGATCCCCGCATGTGTATCCGTTATATTTCATTTGGTGTAATCATATGCGGTAGCACACGGAGTGTAAGGCAAATACGAAAATATTGCAAACAAATCTGTACATGCAATTTACAAAGACCGCAGTTCTAAAGTGCGAAAAGTGTGCTAGGAAGTGTGCTATTCAGAGTACATGAGTAGATCTTTATTAGCCATTTATTCACGAATTAGTTCTGCAGAAAGTGGCGTTACATTTTTATTGTCTGGAGAAGAAAGTAGGTACGGTAACACGGTCATGTAAATAAATAAGCTTAAACTGGTACTTATTACCTTTACTAAGCACTCAGTGGATGCAAAAGAGCACTAAAAGTGCTTTCTATTTTGACTGAATATATTGGTATACACCATTCGCAAAATTTGCCCTGAATTTACTGAGCACTAAAACAATCCATTGCAGCAACTAAATACAGTAGTAAACATAAAGATATGATAATTCACTTTTTTGAAGTTACCGCATTAACACTTGCGCGCGAGGTTAGTGGGACGACAATGTCAGACTCTACACAAAAGCAACTAATTTTTGTCATTTTAAATTGTTGCCGCACAACTGCCACAGCAAATTTATTAAAAATCTGCTTTCTTCTGTGCGTGAGGGTATCGGCGATTGTAACTTTTTCTTATTACAAAATGAGGTAACAATTTCAAGAATGCCCTTTCACAATAACCTAAAGCCTCATTACTTCACACGCAAGTCTTTGCCAGCGATAACTGCTTGACTCCGCCGAAGCAACGAGTCGTGGAACTCCATGCATGGTCAGTATAAACGTGCACTCTATGTTTCTCCACTTTTTCAGCTGCTTCGGAACTTTCTGCTCGGCGCTGGTGGCTTTTCTGTTCCTCTTTGAATGCGCGATGCTTATCCAAATATACTCATTCGAAGTAATCTCAATACACCGGTTAGCCCACTCCATATGGTACACATTCCTATTCTTCATCCAGCTTTTCACAAGCGTAGAAGAGTGCCTCGGGTTGTAATTTTGTTGATACACACTTCCAGATTCCAGATTCCTGCGTGCCTATGAAATGACTCCCTTTTCAAGAAAGCCCTGGGCAACCTCTTCGCTCATGGTACCTCGAATTCAGTCAAGGAGACAAACTCCACAAGCGGAGAATCAGCCCCGTGCCATTATATTTTCCCGTCTCTGTGGTTTAACGTGCCAAGTTTATAACTAGATCGATGTAAATTGCGTTTGGGGTGACGAACACAACGAATACCATAATTCCCGCACGACAAGAACTTCGATTCTTCGAATGAATTCACTGCTTTCCATTCGTGACATATCCACATCGGGTGTTCCTTTACCTCCACACCATTCTGAAAACTCAATTCTGTTCACATATGTGCAGGGTTCGAACTGGAGTCCTGCCGTTTAGTTCAGCACATTGCACGTGACGTCTCCCACTCTATGGATTTACTGTAGAGCCTGATAAAAGGGCTAAATCTTCTGAAATGTCAATAACAGTCAGTCTAGAGTTTTTCGCCCTCCCGCGAACATGTCTTTGTCGGCAACTTGGTTGGTCGTTGTGGCGTGTCTCCTGCTAAAATAAAAAAAATCAGACCTCCTCTGAACCTATATCTCTTCGAAACTTCTGAAGGTGTGGACTGCGCTACTCTGAAATCCAGTGAAAGCTGATGGTGTTTCGTCCCATAGCCGTGGCCGCGGATAATTGCCATTTCAGCAGTCTTGGTGACATTATGTTAACCTCACACTCCGCCCACTGCTTATAAAAAATATGCAGTAATACATGTAACCGCAGAATATGTCACCAGAAAATGACATCAAGTGAATAATGATTTAGAAAAGACGGAAAATGAATGCAATGCGAAGCACCCTTGAAATGACAAAAATGAAAAACGACCTGAAGGCGAACAGTTACGCACCCAACAGCTCCTGACGGAAGAAAAGGGCTTTAGTGCATCATAATTTATTCAGATATTTAACAAATAGGTATTTTATCTCTGTGATATTTTCAATTAATATCAGAAAATTTAAATCTCTTTGATGACTACAGTACGTGTTTTTTTTTTTTTTATCCCAAGAGCACCGATTGTTTGAGGCGGGCAGACAGGACTCCACTTGATGCTTGTGTAAAGTGAAGTATATAGTGCGCATGAGAAAGCGCTTTCTCTCTTTTCTTCAGGAAGCGCCGTGACAATAACATGTTCTTAGAGCCCGGACTACGGAATGCCTTCACTGTTGCTCAGGCAAAAATAAATAATAAATGTGCTACTGCACTTCTCCAACAGGTGCTCTTTAAAAAAACAATGGTGTAAGCTCCAACTTATCTAACAGAACGTGCAGGCCTTTGAGTACTAGTTGCTCGGACCCCGAAACATAATTATGAAATGGTGGTTGCGCTGGTAACAATTTTTATGCAAATCAATTTTACATTTCAGTTTCTATTGTGTATATGGTTAGGTTAAGAGCCTCCTGAAGAATTTTGTTGACCTTTCGAAGCTAGAAAGAACTTTACAATACGCTTCTTTGCTTTTGGAGCAGCTGTTTAACGGCTATCTGAACGCGTCCTTTCTTTTTTTTTTTACAGCGATAGTTTGAATTGCTGCGTATTAATGCACTCTTCATGATGTTATTCATTACACTCCGGTGTTTGCGCGTCGGCCTTCTGAACATGACACCAAAGGGCTTCCACAGCGCTCATGGCGCTGCCCCACCTTCGTAGGCGCTCGTGTCGGGCGCCTGTTGTCAATTGTCATATATATATGTGTGTGTGTGTGTGTGTGTGTGTGTGTGTGTGTGTGTGTGTGTGTGTGTGTGTGTGTGTGTGTGTGTGTGTGTGTGTGTGTGTGTGTGTGTGTGTGTGTGTGTGTGTGTGTGTGTGTGTGTGTGTGTGTGTGTGTGTGTGCGTGCGTGCGTGCGTGCGTGCGTGCGTGCGTGCGTGCGTGCGTGCGTGCGTGCGTGTGTGTGTGTGTGTGTGTGTGTGTGTGTGTGTGTGTGTGTGTGTGTGTGTGTGTGTGTGTGTGTGTGTGTGTGTGTGTGTGTGTGTGTGTGTGTGTGTGTGTGTGTGTGTGTGTGTGTGTGTGTGTGTGTGTGTGTGTGTGTGTGTGTGTGTGTGTGTGTGTGTGTGTGTGTGTGTGTGTGTGTGTGTGTGTCGGACGCGGCGTGAGCAGTGAACGAAGAAGAAATATCAAGCAGAAGAAGCAGAAAAAAAAAGTGATTGTCGATCTGCGGAGTTAGGCCAAATGGGAATTCGGTGCGATAGCAGTCTGGTTTTCACTTCGGTTCCGGGGATGAGATTCGGTCTTCACGATTGGCAGTTGTTCGGGTTGTGATAGTGAATTAAGGTCCATATATGCAGAATTGGTAATTCTCTACACTCACAGATCCCTAGGGGTCTTCCTAACCCCTTCTGGTGCAGTGGTGCAGCGGTCAAGCGATGCGCCACTGCCCTTCTACTATGGCAGGTGCTGCCATCGGTGGGACTTGGGTCTTGCTGCGATCCAGGTTGCGGTTCCCGAGCAGCCTTTCACAAATGATTGAGCTACCGGCTGATATAGTGCGTAGGTGAGCAGCCTGCCACAAAACAGGCTTTAGACAAACAAACATATAAACATACAACAGACAAACACACAACGGCTAAATGCGAGGAATGACCAGTGCTAGAGCACTAAAACTTAAGAGGACCGTTAAGCTCCGCCTTAAGGGTATAACGCGATTGCGTTAATGGATTTATTCAGCGGTCTGGGGTGCTCTTTGCGCAGCACTTCAGAGACATGGATGCTGTTCTTTCTTTAATCCTCACATAACGCTTAATCTACCCTTAAGAGTACAATGTGATAGCTCTAGAGATTCTCTCTGTCGCCGAGGTTCTGCTTCTTCATGCCCATATATTCGTAACTGGTCATTCTCTACTTTATATTCATAGATCACGGGAAGTCATCATACCACTCCTGGCGCAACGGTGCAGCAATTGAGCGAAGCGCCACTGACCCGGCAGGTTGCTACTTCGAACACAGCCACCGGTGGCGCTTGTGCGACCCAGGTTGTTCTTCCCGAGTAACCTGTCGCGACCAGTCATTAACTTAACGGCCACATGCCACGATGGGAAGTTGCTCACAATCCAACGAGCAGGTTGCCACCTGCCATAGTGGGCAGGTTGTGGGCAGGTCACGTGACCTAGGTAACAGGTGGGCCACCTGCTTTTCCGATCACAACGCCGCAGCCGCCGCCGATGACGACACCACCGACGCCGGAATTTTTTCAGAACGAGAGCTTTAACACTATCAGGTTAAAAGTGCCCTAGCCCTAATGTGCAGTTGCGATATGGATGCCGAGAATGCGCAGCATTCACCCGCGCCATTGCGGTAAGGCCATATGTGTTGAAGGGACATGGAAGGTACCCACGTCCTTTAATATGCCGAAAAAAAAAAACCTTAGGGTATTCCAAGCGGGATTCGAACTCGCGCTGGTGCGGGACCAGTAGCCTGATTCGCTGACTCCCGAGACTACTATGGCATCGCGTGAACCTTAGTACTCGATTTACAGCCATATGCGTCTAATCGTGTTTGCAGAAATGAAGTGGGTCCCTCCCTGTGCCCGGTGGCAGCGGTGCTGCAACCGGTGTGGGGGTGTGGGTGACTTGAGAGCGAGAAAGCGCCTTAATAACCTAGAAGACGACGTAAGGGAGTCTCCAGAGCAGAGAAGTGCTGGGCAGCTCGACAACAGCGGCACGTGATTGTGAGAAGGGGCCTGAGCGCGTCTAAGGATAAGGAAGACAAGCGGAACGTCGCCCGACACACCTGGCGTGACTCATTAAAGAGTGCTGTTGGCACCATCTATGACCAGTCATAAAACGTTGACCGAAACCAATCCGAACGGTCGTTTTCTAAAAACGGTCAACAGCCTGCGTATCACGTCGATTGTCACAAATTAATTTTTTTCTTAATGATACTTTTTTGCCATTTTAAGACGAATGTAGCAGCTGCGATGTACAGCAGTTCAGCTTTACAACATACTCTAATTTTTCACCACTGTAAACGCGCGAACAGACGTTTATCGTACTTGACCTACGCGTACTTGATTATAATTACGTGGGCTACAGAGCCCGAGCCCTTGGCTCACCCACCGACATCACCTGCTGACCTCACTGGCGAGACACGAACAATATAACAGCCGACTTCATTCGCTGTCTGTCACTGGCGTAAATGCTGCCTAAAAAAAACATCTGTAGGCCGTTCCCGGTCTGCTCACTACCACCAGTCTTTCGTTTCCCAAGCTGGCCGCAGGGAGGAGCACGTTTCCAATTTGATCTCGTCGGATGAGGCCGCCCGGTGGGCTCACCATAGAAACAAGGCCCTCAATGGTTAATCCGTCCTCGGCTGGCGTCCGGAGGAGCGCGCTGCGGGGAGGACGCCGTAATAGGGAGAGCCTGCACGAAAACGCCAGGTGCCCGGCGGCTCGGCTGCCCAGCACGCGGCTAACAGGCGGTGCCTGCATGGGCGGCTGCCATTGACGCCGCTCAAATATTGACTGTTCTTATGGTCGCGTGGGCTGCGGTAGCACGAAAGAAACGCGCAACATAAAAGAAGAATAAAAAAAAGAATGCGGGGAGGTGAGAGTAGAAAGCATGAAAACGGCCCAACAGCGCATGCATGTAGCGGCGAAACTTTGGGCATGCGTGCGCGTGTGCGGGCGTAATGACTCAGGAGGGACGAGGGGGTGCCGCTTGCGTGTGTACCCACGCCATGTGGAGTTCGAGCGACGACGTGGACAATTGTCGGGGCCATGCCATTCTTCACCGATCATGAAAGATGCCTCACTCTGGAACACCCACAACTGAAAGGGAGAAAATTTATTTTGGGCTTCGGCAGGATGACTCTGGTTGCAGTCCTAAACTATTTCTCGAATGCCCTACGGAGTGTTCTCAATTGTTTTGTACTCGTACTTTCTTTTTTTTTCTGTGACTAGACATGCTGTGATAGGTACTTGTATTTTAGTGGATATAGAGAGCTAGAGAATGAGAAGGAAAGGCGAGGAGGTTAACCGGCAGAAGAAACCGGTTTCCTACTCTACACGGGGGGGAATGCATTTTATTGGGGTTTCTGTAGCGCAGCTGTGGTCGTTTTATGTGTTTGGCGCAGTGTCTGCGTGCTTTTAGGACACTAGCTAGTTGCATTTTTGTGTAGCGTTGATCACAAGCCTTGACAATTAGCCCAATGTTAACATGTTATACGCCTCCCCTTCAATAGGTTAGCGCTGTAAAATCGGCTGGAGTAACGATACAAGATATGTAAAAAGTAAAAAGTATGTAAATAACTGAAAAGGAAAAGACAAAATTCACGTGTCTTTTTCTGGCGGCAACAGGTGGCACTGTGGATGTTCACACTTAAATTGTATCGTCATATAAGCTCATTCCCGACAATAGTTATCAGTTCTAAACATCGTAGAACACCTTCTGTGTTGCTTATGTGTACTTATGCCAAACATTGTGGGCTAAATTGCACACTTTTTTTGTCTAGACTAGTAAAGAGGGATCACCATTCAGGTGTCTCTCCTGGGAGAACTATGTCAAGCAGCCTTAGCAACATGGGGCAAGGAAGTTGAGATAACTATGGATTTGAAAAACAACTAAAATGTATGCACCGCTCTTGGGGCCTCAGAAAGTGAGGCTAATATAGTTTTCAGCACATACCGTATATCTGAGTTATAGTGAACTAGCAAGTTCGCTATAATCTGAATTATATCTATGTATATTCGCAACAATCAGGTAATTCTAGAAGTGCCAATTTTTCTCCTTACTTTCCGCGTATGTCTTTGAATTTGGTGTATTCTCTTTCGCGCATCATACCTGGTATGACTAGGCGATACATGATTGTGTTTGCTTGCTTGGTCGGAACTCTCCTTGGGCGGATAGAAACGAGAAATACGTGAACTGGATCAAAGCACTCTTTCAACAGTGGAAGTTAGTGGTATGTTAATTCGTAGTAGATCAATGTAAATGAGCACGAGTTGCGTTGTTAAAGGGCACATCGCCTAAGTAACTCGTATCTTCAAAGACCGTTCGTCGTCATTAAGATTTTCTCCAGAAGTAATAACTGCGCGGACAAGGCCGTTGCGATGAACCGTATAGAAAGCGTGCGAGTCATCGCACTACTTCCGAGCTGCCTCGATTTACACGTGCACAATCCTAATTGGGCTTTTGTGGATCGGATTATTATGTAACCAGTGCTCTGCCAACCGTTTCCTATCGAAACGCTAATTCCACGGTACGCTCGTGCGAATACGAAGTTGACCTTGGCCATGTGAGCTCATTTCAGCGTTCTATGCATTGCGCAGGTGTCGGACATCCAATATGATACCTTAAACTTTACACACACTTGCTCTCATCACTTCAGAAGCTCTCAGTAATCTTTGTGGCTACAACTGTCCAAAACAAGAATTTCGGAAGAGCTTAGGTAATTTCCACTTAGAACGGGTTGTATTTGTCGCGTTTTATCACATTCTGCATGCGTCCACAAGCTGCATGGATGCGTCTTTTATAATGAAGCATGTTTTTCGTATCCGTGTCCGGTACTGTTACTTCAGGTTCCTGACATTCAGACAACGACGTTGTCAATTCTGCGAGCAGAATCTGCGAGTCTATTTAAACAGCTTCAATCTCTGCGCTCTCTCATGAATTCTGCAGCGCTTCATGCAATGATTGAGGCGCTTGACGCTGGAGCCTTTCGCGGCACATCCGCTCTAGGCTGCTCTGTAATAATGTAATGTGACAATCGCAGCCCCGATTCGAATTCATTAGTGGCAGTAACAACTAATCTGAAGGCACCGTCGTGCTTATTTACGTTGAGATCTGTTTATTTGGTTTACGGGGTGTTTATTTAGAATGCGCCTGGCACCGGAGGCAATTTGCCACATCAACCCACGGTTCTGCTTGTACAAGGCAAATAAAACCCGCAATGCTCACTTGAGCGGAAACTCATGACAGGCGGGACTTTACGCAAAGCCAGAGCTGTCAGGAAAAGCCTCGCAGAACAAAAAGAAGCCAGCCGGGGAGACGTGTTATTGGGGAACCGCGATAGGCTATGATTGCAAAATAAAATTTGCGGTCCAAATGACCGGCACCATGAAAGAGTTTTTTTTTTCCTAGTTACCGAACCAGTGTTAGGGTGCCTGAGCTTTGTTCAATAAAAATGGCGCCGGACATGTGCCTGTCAAACAGGCGTCACACTCTTGGTATGCAGCAGTATATTTTCGGGATTCTGCGCTAGCGTCTCTGACATGGCGGCTTGTAGAAGCCAGCGCATCGAAACTAATTGTATGTATTGCAGGCAACTTCAGCACTGATGCCAAATCAGGTCTGGGCACGATACTTGAAAGACGTATCTTCGATGCCGATACCAGATACCCTAAAAAACTGTATTTCCGATACCGATACAAGATAAATGTCCAACATTCTTGGAGAAAATTTTCGATATTGAGAAGTTGTAAGGTACTGTTACGGAAATATTGAAGGTAATGTTCCACTTTTCCGATGTGTAGCAAAATCTTTCTTCTGTAATGTTCCCATCGTTCGCATCGAGCAGTTAAGCCTGCCACAAAAAACCAATGAGAAACCCTTTTGACGTTAGCAAAAACGTTAATAGTAAAAAAATGCAAGCCTGCCGATGGGAGATCTGCGGTTATATTGATTGTTATAGTAAAATCGTGTAATATATGCAAAAATTGTATTCATAAACTCTTTAGCACTTGAAAGTGCTTGTGTAAGATTGTTGGATATGCCGAACCAAAACTGACTTCTGATGCAAATACTCGATACTGTATCGTTGATACTTCCTGACACACCGCTGAAATCGTAAGTATTAATAATGCGGGTAATATGATTAGGTAAGCTACGAAATTTGTCCGTGTTTCAGGAATTTTAATGCGAGGGCGTTGAAGGCCCCGTTGCGCAGAAAATCTGGCGTCGGCGTTGTGAGCGAAAAATCACGAGCATTACTGTGACAGGTGGCGCCCAGGCAACAATCTAGGAGGCAGGTGGGCCACCTGGGCCACGTGACCTTGTTGCGTCATCACAATCTGCCCACCGGATAGTGAGCAAACTGGCCACCGTGGTAGGTGGCAGTTAAATTAATCACTGGTCGCTCAGGAAGCCGCTGGCGGTAGCACCTGCTATCGCTGGGCAGTGGCACATCGCTTATAACCACTGCATTACTGCGCCAGGAAGGGTATGAGGACTCCCAGGGATCTATGAATGTAAAGTAAAAAAATGGCCTATTATGCATAGATGGGAATTAACCCATTACGCTATCTCGTCATACCCTTAAGGCGGAGCTTGAGTGTCCCCTCCAACATTTAGTGTATTTGATATAGCCCACTGTATTTGAAAGGGTTTAAACTAATCAGGCCGTACGCATTTCTTTAAGCTGCACTGCAGACACCGTCGGTTTTCTTAAAACTTCAGCATTAGAATGATGCTATGGTGGTGCCGAAGCGATCACTGCCATAAGAAGCCTAGCAAAAAAAAAAAAAAAATTAAAGCTAATTCTCTTCATGCCAACCGGTATCTGAGCAATTTGCTATATACGAATAAACTTGAAACTGTTTCTGGTGCTCTTCGTTTGTTATTGCAGTATTTACCGGTTGCCTCTGAATCTGCCCTGTGCTAAAAGGTGCAAGCTTCGTGCGATTGGGAAAGCCAAACAGTTATTTCCCCTGCACTATGTTTAACAGTCGTTTGAAGTTGAGCATTATTCGTTAAAGGCTAGGAAGAAAACAGGAAGGAATAAAAGGGCTGAAAGTTTTTATTAGGCAAAATATATCTTGATAACCTCTGTTATTTAGATATTTTTTACTTAACGGTAGTAAGTAACGGCATTTTCTGAAACAGCCGGTTCGAAAGAGCCGCGCGATGAGGTCTTGCTCTAAGCGAAGCAAATGGAAAACCCTTTCTAGGGAAGAGGGCAAATACGGGCTGGTTGGTACATTTCTGAAGAACTGAATAAAACCGCGCTACGGAAGACGAGACAAGAGAAGGACAAACACCAGCGCTGGTGTTTGTACTTCTCTTGTCTCGTCTTCCGTAGCTGTTTTGCCCAGTCCTTTCAACAGGAGCACATGGTCGTGTTGCGTTTTACGAAGAGCAGATAAGAGTGAAGCATAGCCACGTCCACTCGAAGATCCAGGCGGTATAGTGAAGAAACTCAAGTTTCACTACTGCATCTTGAAAACAACGGCTTGTTGTCGCATTGATTCTCCAAACAAAGGAAATGCCCATTGACTCACCTGTGGAAGGGGGCGTGACCTTTATCGAGCTTACAAAGTAAGCAACAAATGTTCTGTAAACTGGTGAGCATGAGGGCGATAGTGCTCCATTTCTGTTGGCAACAACCGCAAATTAGAATAGGGGTAAAGAAGTGTTCTTTCTAGCATGAAGGCGAGCCTCTCTCTTCTCGGCCACATTGCCACCGAGTGTGCAGAAGCGCAGCATATGTGTCGTCTCTCTGCCAAACAACGAACGTAGGGAGAAAGACGACTGACCGGGCCAACGGCATTGGCATCGTCTCTTCCTAGTTCGCCCCTTACTTTCAGCGCGCTACCAACTGATCGAGCGCCGCCGGCCCGAAGTCTGACTTGCAGCACCCTCAAAATCTGCGGCACACGTCTGGTTTTAAATAATCAGTATTTTTAAATACATGGCACACTAAAAATGTATTTTTGATACCGAGACTTCGACACTTTCATTTTTCGCAAGCAATACCTGATGCCGACACAAAAAATGTATCGAAAGATAGTATCAAAGATACCCGTACCTTCGATACTGCCCATGCCAGGTAGCAAGGGCAACGCTTGCAAGTTGCAAACGCCTGTTCAATTTCTTGTCGAATTGATTGTCGGGCGCGGATTACAGTGCAATCCAGGGGTGCTTATATGAGGTGTTGATGCAGTTTAGTTAACAAGTGCGCTCAGTGCTTTTTTTAACCAGGACCTGTGTGCATTAGCCAGGCACTTAAAACGCCACGTCGGTAAGTACATCTTTCACCCACAATCATGGTTAATAACTCGCTACCGTATAGCATGTGTACTACCTCACTGTCTGACGTTGCGAAACCAACACAGTACAAAATGCCGACGTGATCGTATTATCGGCTCCAATCACTATTCTTGCATGAGTGCTATTGAGGTCGCTGCGCAGGTCATAAAACTGCATCATTGGCATCAATTAAATCACCTGCAGTTTTTCGGACAGTTTGTTTAAATAAACAACCGAACACCCATCAGGAGCGACTAAACCGTAGTGACGTTCATTTAGGGACACGAAAATCAAACGACATGTCTGATATGTAACGCTCGTCGTAAAATTGCGAGTGTCGTTAATGCCATGGCAACAGCAAGTGCATTGCCTTTTCCGGATGACTGACATCACGTGCTGCTCGTAGACTGCGCAGGTCTGTAGCCCTGGAGACCTTGCATGAGAAAGCAGGGAGTAATGCCGCCATCGACCGCGGTAAGCGTCAGTGTCACGAAAGTAAGTATCAGGAAAAAACCCCTCGGCCTGACGCACAAGGTGACGAAGACGGCAGGTAGGGCCGCGCGGTCAACGCGAGCCCGCGCTCCGGCACAGGGGTCGACGAGGCGTCGCCCTGTCTGCTGCGCTGAGTCAGGCTGCGGGGCCGGCCATGCGACGGGCGTACCTATACGCGGCGCTACGCACGTGAGCGCACGCGCCGGCAACCTGGTCGCTCAGCGTCGGTCCGCACGGCCGAGAGGGCCCGATTACAGCACAGCCCGCCCGGAGTGCACAGAGGGCTCGCTGCTGCTAATGGACACGGCCATTGATAATGGGCACGCGGACGGGCCGCACCTTGCTCGGGGGCAGCAAAGCTTGGTGCGGCCGCCGCTGCAGCCGGTGTTTCATTTCGACGATCCCCAACAGAAAGCCGTACGATGCCAGCCTAAGGAAGAACAAAGACACCTTAAAGGGACACTGAGGACAAAGCGAACTCGGCCTGCACCGATATATTACCGCATTTCGGCGACAAAGACGCGACTTTAACTGAAAACGGAGATTTTATAAGGTAGAAAAGGCCGAGAAATGTAATGCGTCTGTCACCATCCCTGGCTGATTTCTCAAGTAAACTGCGGTGTTTCGGGACAGTTTTCGCTGCGCGCATTCCTGCTACACCGCCTTACATTTGGAAGTGGTGGTCACGGAGTCATTTTCGATCTTGATGTCACCACTTCCATTCGAGTGAAGGAGAAATTTTCTTTGCAATAAATACGTCTTTTGCTACCAGACAAACATCAACTCTTAGAGAACGAGCAGCAGAATCGATTTTTGTTAGGAACGAAAAGTAGATGCAGTTCGTCCCTATAGTGTCCATTTGAGTTTGATCTGGTGACGCGATTGATTTCATTCCCTCTTCCATTGTAGTTTCTTAGACTGCCTGTAAAGGTAGCACAGTCGAGTATCGTTTAAAAGCGATTTTTCATGAGGAAGCCAGCACAGACTGATTAATCAATCACACTCCTGCTGGTAACAGAATGCAAGGATGTCCTGAGCAGTCTGCATTATTGCATACGTGCCGTGGCCCCGCTAAATGAGATTTTTTTTTTGTTCCTGCTGAAAACAGTTTCGAAAGCGTAAGTCTTGACTACAACAATTGACGATGTGTCCGGATATGATAATATGCTCTAGTTTTGAGCTGCTGTATTTGGTAGATTTCAGTCTGAGAGAGGAACAACAGTTTGCGATATGTAGTAAGGAAGTGGGCGCTGCCAGAGGGTACTTCGTGTCAATCAGGTGTATAGTGGCCGCGAATCCTGTCCGTGAGAAAGAAATAGCCAGGATTTTAAAAATAAGTGCATTTTGCACCCTTTTCAAGTTAAGAACAGCAGCTTGCCGGTACTCTCAAAAGGAAAGCGTACAATCATTGTATCCAGCCAGTATTAAACTATATGACCGCAACTGGTAGGCCAACGAAAAGATTTGAAATGAAAATGAACAGTTTGTGTTTGCGCATTCGTATGCATGGAAATGCAACCGGCCTCGTAATTTTTATCAAGCGACTTAGGCTATGCAAAGAGCATCCCAAACCGAAGCTGCAAAAGAATACTACCGATAGTGTTCCCAAATCTAGCGTCCGTGACAGGATCGTGCTGTGCGAAGGAGAATGACAGGGTTGGCTTTGTGAGACAGAAAGAGAACAACATGGGTTAGAGAGCTAGCATGAGTTAGCGATATCCAAGCTGAAGTGAAGATGAAATGGACTTCGCGGCACCTGTAATGCAGAGGGTAGACAACCGACGCCCTGCACGGGTAACAGAATGGATTTTCGTGGAAGGGAAACCGAGGCTAGGCGCTGCAGAAAGTCAAGTCAGCAGATGAGAGCGTGAAATTTGTGGGGATTGAAGGGCCGCAAGTGGCACCGGCCAGGGCTAAATGAACATCGACGGAAGATGTTTTTACCATCCATAGTGGATGTAACCGGAATGATGACGACAGCGATGATGATGATGATGATGATGATGATGATGATGACCGTGCTTGACCATTCCACAGACCATTGTAGCAAAACGATGACATTGTACGGCGTAAACACTTCATCGCACCGTTCATTTATAACCAGGTGATGATGTCAACTCTGCGCTTCGCTCTGTTGAGGCTCCTTCCTCATGTATCGTCCTCTTTGCAGACAGCGTTAGCGCTTGCTCACAACACCGTGTTGGGCGCGACTGCTTCATTTTATTCGGCCGTTTTTTTTTTCATTCTACAGTCTTCCTCCTGTGCATTTTTTTTCACTTCGTTACGATTTCCGATGAAGAGTCTTCTTTTTGCAGTCTTAGTATCGTTTTTTTTCATGAAAGTGGCCACAAGTTTCTCATAAAAATATTTCATGGAAGCGCTAGTTTATTGCGTTCCAGCGAAGTGAACGCACCTGTAATATACGATGGCAGGTTGTTTGCAAACGCTCTTTTTTTTTTTTGCTCTTTCGGGTGAGCACGAAAGCCCATTCACCAGTTTATCACCTGTAAGTTGACAAACCGCGCTAAGACAGGAATATGAGTAAATTATGAACAGTTGACGAAAGATCTGAATTTTGCCGCATCCTATTCACGCATCCTATTGCCGCATTCTAATGACTCCCTTTGAACTCCTTTGTTGGGTGAAGACGCAGGCCTTGCCGCAATAATATGCTTAGCATCTGCCCCGCACTATTATGTACAACCTATAATAAAAACATTTCATAAAACCTTAAGAAAACACGCACTCACAGGCAGCATACATAATGCACAACGAGCACGCAAAACTTGCATCTGCCAAGTATTAAAGCCGAATCACTGGGTCGAACTACCAAAAAATTCTACGTACAATGCCGCTAATGATATGGAACAATACCCATGCTCCATGATGGGCGGTAATTTAAATTCTCCTGCGGCGTACCTTGGTAAACAAGCAGTATGCCTTTAGTTGCGGTGCAAGGAAGAATACGGGAAATGGTGTTTATGCTAAATTATATTTGAGTTCACTGCTTTCACGAAGCATTCTTTGTAGTTTCTCTTGAGCAATGTATAGCAACAAAGTCGGCTGTCTTTATTTGTGAGTAACAACAGATACTTCAGCGAAGATCGCACAGATGTCTTTCTAATTATCCTCATTGGTTTGGTTGGTTTATGGGGGTTTAACGACCCAAAGCGACTCAGACTATGAGAGACGCCGTAGTGAAGGGCTCCGGAAATTTCGACCACATGGGGTTCTTTTACGGGCACTGACATCGCACAGCACACGGGCCTCTAGAATTTCGCCTCCATCGAAATCAGCCACCGCGGCGGCTCTAATTATCCTCAGTGATCAGCGTTCTGCTAATGTCTCTATTTTCCTCGGTTCATACAATACTTTTAAAATGTTAACTGAAATCTTTTTCTCCAAGACGTGCGCTACTAACGAAATCATTTACGACTAGACATCAATGACAACCTAACAAAAATGTTGCCCTTTATTAGAGCCAATCATTGTGCGAGGCTAGGGGGCGAGCATGCAGTAGTTGTGTCGCATCCGGCTGCGCGCTCTTTTTCAATTACAGCTTTCCGGTCTGGCACTCGCGAGCATTATCTAATGCCACTGACTTTTCTGCTGATATAGCACTCTTGTCCTCTGTAAGGCGAGCAAACATGAGTCGGTATATTTCCACTCCATTAGTTCTTATGCGCAATTTTCTCAATGGCCTTGCACTTGTATTCGTCCCTTGTGCGAGGCGATTGTTTAGAGGCATTGAATGCATTCATTACGCTGTAGTTAAATATGTCTGCTGTGAATGTGTTGGTTACGCTATTATATTACGACGCAGTATTTTTTTTTAAAGGAGCGGAACTTGAAATGATGCTTTTGTCGCACCTTTTGTTCGCTGGGAACTTTTTCGGTTGCCTGCGTCGCTTTGGTTCCACTAATGCAGCCGAATAAATAGTCATTATGTAAAGCCGAGTTAACTGCTCTCGATAAAGCCAGCTGCTTCCTCGCTTTTTTAGAAATTCACAACTTCGGCCAAGGTATGCGTAAGCTATTCATTACGTTTTGCAGCGACGACTACGGTTTTCTCGGAATTAACATATGCCAACAAATGGCTTAGACATGCCCGCATCTGCATATTTCTGGCCTAATAATAAAACTATCGTTATCAGTTGTTGTTGTTTTTTGAAAAGCTGTTTCTCACTGGACCATTCATAATTCATCGTTTTCGAGACTAGGCTTGCTTAGAGTAAATATCTTGGTTATTTTGAGTTGTTTCAGTGCCAAATTTGGTTACTTTTATAAACCAAAATCTATGAACTAAATTAACAAGAGGTTGTCGGAGAGACCATACATTGCGTAACGAGAACGGCACTTTCAGAAAATTCTGCGCCGATTTATTTTACAGTACTGAATACTTTCAGTACTGTTTCGTTTTTTTTTCATGAACTTTGGAGAGTTATCGCCACAAAAACTGTGCGCAGTATTAGCACAGGTGCCAACAATCGACAAAGGCATTTACCATTGCATAACCTTTTAAGACTGATTTTCACCAGTAAAGTAAAATACTAAGTATAGGCACATTGCTTAACCTGAAAGTATAGCATAAAAAGCACGACAGACATCATAACTTATTTATTCTTTGAACATGCAACAACTCATCCAGCAATCTGCGGTTCAAAATGTGGAACTGAAAAATGAAAAAATACATTAGGTGGTTTCCTATGTGCTCAAACTGTCCAGTGATCGACGGGAAGAATGTGGGTCTTAACGTGCACGAAATTAAGTTATTTATGTTAATTCATATCAACAAACGTGCGAGTGAAAGCACACAGACCAATTTTCAGGTCACTCATTTCGAAGAAGTAAAGACTGAAATAACTGCGGTGTAGGTTCTACAAGCCTTCATCATGGACACCGTGTATTGATTACGTCCTCTTAGGCACCTCTCATTTATTTCCACGGTTGGTCAGAGTGTCTCTTTGCATTGTGCCTAAAAGACTGGACATATTTCACGTTATTTTACTCTGTGCTCCGGTATGATATGCGTGTACAGGGTGCAGCAGTGAAGGGACACAGTGACAGGGGGCTCGTGCAGAAAAGTGGAGGGATCCAAACAACGACTGGCCTATAGTGAAGTGCTTTTTCGAAAGGATGATACTCATCCTGTCAGGAAAGTCTCTGAGGATGATATAACGTGTGCAAAAGAGAAAAGCATATCTTCATCTCACATCAGATTCTTGTGCGATACGCTTTTGGGAGAACAGAACGAAAGGCGACTGTATTTAGAGCGAATTATGGAGGACGCGACCTCGGCTACCGTATTGTAAGATTGTAAATCTGAAGAAAGTAAGTGTTTGGTCCTCACTGTCTATTTAAATTTTCTTTGTAAAGCATTCGAGCACCAATATCAAACTTTTTTGTTTTCAAACAGTAATTAGCATAAGCCTGAAGGTTATATATATGGAAAGAACTCATGTAGCCTTTTTTACAGTTGATGTATTTCATCCTCAACTTATCACTCTTATGAACTTGCTTAGCGCAGAACACATTTTTGGCATCTGTCTTGTTTTTGTTTTTATGCCTTACCCTCAGCTGAGTCGATAGTCCCAGTTCCGGGACTATTTTATTCTTTGCATTCAGACCTCGTTGCATACATCTGTTGGCAAGGACTGTTCTCGCCATTTTTTTTTCCTTTTTCAAAAGACATGCTGATGCGGGTTCTACTTTGGATCGAAAGCTAAAACCTCGTTAGGCTTGAAAGACTTTAGCCTTACACAACCCACGCGGGACCATTTGTATTGTATCCTGCGACCACCGTTATTGCCGAAAAAAAAAAAACGGGATAAATAACAAAAGTAAACTCTTGTAAAAAATAGCAAACGCAATCGTAACGTTGCATCAAAGCGAAAATCTAGAACAGGACGCAGTGAACAGACTCGCCGCTTGCCTGTGCTGACAGCAGTTCAAACTATGCGATAAATAAAAAAAGGAAAAACGCGACGTCACTCGGCCTTTCGAACGATGGCACCACGAAGCTATGCCCCTCTCAATCAGCCACACCGCCAGTCTCACTGTTCGGGCAGAGTCACTCACGGTTGGGAAGTAATGTATTCCACCCACACTACATTCAACCCAATTGCATATATTATCTCGAAGTGCAGTGCATGCTATCAACATTTCGCTACATTAAACAACCTGCGTGTCGTGGCTGCGGTAGATTAAATTCATAATGTTTTCTTACTTTCATTCTCAACACTATTAACTTTTTTTTTGAAAGCAAGTAAGCCCACTACGCTGGGAAGTAACTCTAACAGCTCAAAAGACCTCAGGACACTTTCGTATGGCGCACCGGCCTTAAAAATGACTTTGAGGTAAAAGGGTCTGGGTTTTGCGGAGATCCGGAAGGATCCTCGGCAAACGTCGCAGGAACAAAACCCCGAGTCCAGCCCAAGCAGCGGCCTTCAGCCGGGCTCGCGGCTCCCAATCCGCGCGAGAAATCTCGCGCGCGGAGTCGCGATATATCTCTTCATTAGGGAACGACAGCCAGACCGCGCACCGACCGACCACCCGCCGCCACCGGGGAGGCGACGCGCCGGGAGACACCGGCGTGGGCCTGCTCCGGACGGGGTGGCCTACTAAGACATGGTTAACATGTGCATTTCGACCACCACGCGGCAAATAACCGCGGACGGGGACCGCACTGGCGGACCGAATTTCCTCAATCGATTGCTCGGCGTCCTCCGAGACCGCGGCGCGACACACGCTTTCTTGTTCCTACTTGAAGCTCTGGTGCGCGTGTCACGAAGGGAGAGAGACGGAACGAGGCCTGCTTAAGAAATGAGGAGGCTATCCCGATGCGACCCGGCAAGCTGGTGGTTTAGAGGTTGCGCCACGGCGCCTTTAAGCTTGAAGTATGAATAATTGCTGTGTGATGGGCCGAAATCGGCGCTGTTTCGCTTGATGCGCGCTAAATGACTTGGATGAAACGAGGCTGTCAACGACGAGAGACCGGACGCGATTTCAGCTTCCACTTGTGCGTAGCTTTTTTTTTTTGCGGGAAACTGGAAAGCGTTTCGTGAGCTTCCCTATACTCTCCTTGCACCAGACGTTGGAGGGAACATTTGCGACAGTCGGAAGGCAGACGACTGCGCGTATGTCTTAGCGGCCGTCCCTTCTCCTGCCTTCATCCTATACGCACTGTACGGTCTGCCCCCGTTTGACCCCATTCTCGTTTTTACCCAGTGCAAAAGAGCCAACTGGAACCTCTTGTTAAACGATCTGCCTTTCCCTTCTTCCTTCATGAGCAGTCTTGGAAAATGCGTCGAAAAATGAGTGGACTGCGCTTGCTCTAATGGCCTCCCCACGAGCCAGTATAGGCATCTTTCGACAGCAACAGACATTGGTTTAGTGTTCCTCCGCCACGAAAATGAAGTAGATTTATTAAATGGAGACGTGTCAATATTAAGTGGCAGTTATACGGTAATAACACATTTGGGATACCACCATCAGCAAAAGAATTATATAGTTACCAAGTGGGCGGCCAGTTTTGTACTAGTGTTCAGCATTTCTACATTGCTTTATTTGTTCTCTCAACGAGTTCCGGATTTCTCCAATTCTAGTATTTTAAATGGTATATCGAATGGTTTTAAAGAAACGTGCCTTACTATGTGGACACTTAGGAGCGCTTACGAAAGGTGCTGCGCGTGGCTCCAGGGTCAAAGTTTTCGTTTCAATCCCTTTCTCAGCGTATACGACGGTGCCCGCTGCCCTCGAACCTATATAAATGCATTTGAATCAAGAAGGTTTGTGTAACGCTAACAAATTCAACGCATCTTATTTCACCATGCCAAAAAAGTTCGGTCTGCACCTTCTACACCAAGCAGTTGCGGACATCTCATAATGGTCATGATGTGCTGCTTAGATTCTGCAACTTTGGGAGCCCGCCTTTGACTATATATTACGGGGAAATTCGTAAATTCATTTCCGTTCAGTAATTAATGGTGCCTAGGGGTGAACTAAACTTTCTTTGAGTCCCAGCTGGACCTTGCTACTTTTTCTTTGGGTGCCTGTTTTTGTGGGAAAAACAAGTTCACACGAAATACATTCACAGAATAGTACAAGTTCTGGAAGCGTTTCTACCGAACTGATTTGCGGTAAAACAACGTGAAGTATTTTTCTTTCAGGTTTCAGTTGAGTTTAATGCTTGACGTTAATTTCCACACTTATTATTGTGCAAAAAAGCACTGTTCTTTGCGTAAAACCAGAATTCTCGGATCCATTTGCGTTACCTTGTGATAATTCAATTAATTTTTATTTCACCATATATGGCTAGAACTCTTGGACAAAAAGCAGCCCCAGGCAGCTTAACGAGGCCCAACAGACCATAAGAAGGTCCAACAGTGCAAGTGCGCTTATTGAAGACAAAATGACAAGAAAACAACTATTCTGACACGCGTTCTAACACTAGTGTGTACAATACAAAACATGCAACTCTGTATGGAACTACAAAGTCGATCACACTTGTATAGGGTGCTCGGGCGGTGTGCTGCGGAGCAAAGGAAATGAAATCTTTTCGCAACTGCTTTGTTAGCGTTAAGGCGCGGGTGTCTGTGCGGTTAACGTGTCTATTCGGCTGCTTTCCAGCGCAAGCATTATCAGAAGAAGTCAGCACCTGCTTTAGAATGTCGCCTTATTTCCACCGGACGGCTGCTCTCGAGCGCTTTAGACAAGTGTGACCGACTCTGTACTACTGGGACAATGTTATCGGCAAGCTGTTCAGTATACAGTATTATTACATGTGAACAAACACTATTAGAAGGTTCAATAGCAAGTAGTACTCGTTATCAAGAATCCCGTGCAGGAAAACACCTCTAATGTGTAACGGCGAAAGAAAAAGAGAAAATCGCGCAATAAAGCTCAATTATTACACCAGAAATAAACCACAATACAATCAACAAACGCTTTTCAAATACGGACACTGAGGCTTGTGTTGATTTTTCATTTTTCCCTGCCGTTCTTTTTTTGATAATTTTTTACCATGTGTTAAGAAATTCTCGCCTAAAATGGTTTAATGTGGGGTTGGAATGAAATTTATAGTTGTTTAGAATTGAAGAAAGATTATGTTTTAACGATTGGTGCTTGTAATTCGCTCGAAATCGAGGAAAATCCCAGTTTCCCGTTTTTCTTTAAAGACGACGCTTTCGTGGCGTTCTAGGGATGCGATGGTAATTAAAATGTCATGGAAAGAATTGTTCAAACACTAATACGTGCGTAAAACCCGGGAATCGTATATCGAAAAACCGGGGATGACATTATAGGTCGAGAATAGTGGACCGCTATGTGCTAGGTGTTCATAATTCCCGATGTACCGGATAATTCTTTTTTGGATTGAAAAATTGTTTCGCTTATTAATATTGGTTATGGTGCCCCGAACGAGCTTGCAGTGGTAGATATGTTACATAATTAATGCATGACATATTTGGAGCTTAGCGCGTGTTAGAAGGGAAGTGCGACAGCGTGAGACCGCCCAAGATACTGCAAAATGTTTTTTTGCATATATTAACAGTATGCAAGTCCCGGCTTAATGTACTGCTAGATGTGACTCCAAGTACTTTATGGGATTGGTCAAGTGTTTAGGGGAATTTTTCTTTAACTACCAAATTTCTGAGAAAGCTGTATAGCTTTCCTTTGTAGCCTTATGGCTGCGCTCGGGTGGGTGTCAATGAGTAATTACTCCATTATTACTTTATGGGATTCACGATTTTAATGTTTTGTGCTTCGTAGGTTATGGCATGAGTTGGTTTGTCTTATTTTTCGCTATGAAAATTATTGTTTTAATTTTAGATATATTTTCCCTCCGTATAATCACGTGGACTAATGGATTGCCGTGCATCACCGTGCATGCCAAAAGACATGGCGCATATTCTAGGTGCAAGCTTAGCTTTTGCATAGCATGCATCAATGTACGTTTGCGTGACCGCCAAATGCTGCATCAAAATAAAAGTAACCGCAGTCATGCCTCAGTGAGGCCAGTGCAGACATTTAGGCATCACGCAGCGGTCAATCTCCTCAGCGCGACAGAAATAAAGCTAATGTTTTTTATAATCTCTCTTCGTTAATTGCGTGCTTAAAAGGCACTGAAATAAAGAGTCATTATTACTTCACAGTGTGCGTCTCACTTATTTCATGCACCTTGTGCATACTTTCGGCCTCATAGTGCCGCCATTTTATGATCGTACGCTCTGACAATTGTTATAAATGACATATGTAACACTGTACGGACCTCACACCATCCAGGATGACCTGAGTGCCAAATACTGTGTGGCGGTTATTTTCAGGGAATCACTAAGGAAGCAGGACCATTTAAATCCGACATCATGCGGTCCTAGCGCATCACAAGCAACAGCACGGCTGCCTATTCTCTATGCGAGGTGAGTGTGCTCAAAAGGCAAGACAGAAGGTCACCGGAGCCAACTTCGGTGCTTGCCGATAATTCTAAGTGTAGCATAACTTGCTGACGCATGCCTCCAGGCCGCACCTGTCACAGGACAGAAGACAAGCTCCCCGAATTACTTTTGATGTAGCGATAAATATTATGCACGTAAAGAGTGGAAGCGAATAGTTAAGTCAAACAATATTTCCACTGTCCTGAGCAGAATCCCCTCCTCGTTCATAAATATTCACGGAAAACATAACGGCAAGGCGAATTTAGTCGCAATCGCATGCAGTAGGTAACTAAGTGTGTCGTCGTTTGGATGTTTCCAGTGTTGCTTATCTTCACTATTGGTTTCTTCTCTCTTGTCAAAGCTCTACTCCCTCCTAAGGAAAGACTGTCGGTTGTTGTCGGAGAAAATTAATCAAGTAAACAAACCAAGCAATTACTAAGTCCTACGTAATATATTTGCATATTTAGTAACATATAATCCATGGGAATGAACAGAAAAACTTTAACATCTTATGTTCACAATCCCCGTAATATTTGCGCGAGACAAGTGACAGCACAACTACCACTTCCTAAACGACCGCATTAAACTCCGCCAATCTACTCCCACCTGAAACCTCTATGTACTACATATACCTTGCGGATAAAATAAATAAATCAAAATATATTTTGTTGTCTACTCATTCTTTCCCAGAGTTTAAAATGCGCAAATAACAGCCCGCTAAAACTTCTTTTTCCATCAAAACCTCTTCACTACGGGTGTCTGCAGAATATGGAAGCAAGTTAGTGCCGGCGTTTAGTTGTGTGCGTGCGTGCGTAGCGTTCCCTCTGTAATGCGTTCATAATGCATGAGATAATTTGCGCATGCACAATTCGCTTCGTGCTCGCACACCCACTAGGTAGTGTGAGCCCCAAAGCATGTAGTGAAATAAGATAGGAGGTCTATGTGCGGCAAAGTGCCGTGTGTCTCATGTAAATATATAGGTAATTAATGCAATGACAATTTTCGTCGGCTGCAGTCAGCGAGCCAATGACCGCAGGGAACAAATCCTGCGGTCATGGTCGGGGGACGCGCTGACAACTGCCGCAGTAAAGCTCGTCCTTAGTGCGTTAGGTTTCTTCCGAATTGAATCCGAGCGTCTGGGGGATCGGAAAGAAAAGAGAAACCGACCAGGACGAACCTGGACGCGCGGAGAGCACGAAAGGCGCCGCCGAGGCCGCCTATCTCTTCCTGGAGCGCGGAAGGCAACCCGAGAGCGATGTGAGGCGACTCATCGCGCACGGTAGGCCTGACTCAACGCCGAACGGAACAAAGAGCCGTCATATTTCCAGCGCGGGTGCTTGCTCACAATCGACCCGGGCTCGCTTCTCGCGCGCGGCCGGCACAGTTCGCTCCGCAACAAAACTGCCGACAACACTGACAACATCCACCAACACGTGGTCGGCGGTGGCCGCGCCTCGCGATTTCGGCGTCGCGTCCCGGAGGCCCGCTCTGGCTGCAGCTCCGCCGCTAGGGTAGCGTCCGAGTCGCGGCCTCGCAGCCAATCAGCGCGGGCGCAGGGCGCGCGCCTCGCCTGACGCGGGCGCCTCGGCAGCCGCCAGAAGGCGGCCAGATTGAACGCGGTGCGTCGGGCCGTAGCGGGGCGCCGAGCCACCACGGTTTCCACCGACGACACGGCGCCGCGGCCCGCTCTGCTGCCTCTTCCGGCGTCCGCGGATTGCTGCTGGCCTCGTGACGCGCCTCCAGGGCGCACGTCGCCGCCGTCGAGTGCGCGTGATGCACGACGCCTGGGAAGCGCCGAGTGAAAGGGACGACCCACCGCGGCACCGCGTCGCTGCCCGGCACTGAACGGATTTCTGTCCCAGCTGCGACCATGTGCGACCCGAGGACTGTGATTGAAGGCTCGCTCAAGTACCGCGACGGACGAAAGGTAAGAAGCTGTCAGAGCCATCGGTGAGATTTCACTTTTTGCTCTGAGCCACGGAAGCAGAGTGTGGGACGGGGATGAAAGCAGCAAGGATACGCAAAGTCAGTTTGAAGTAGCGCCTGGGGCTGGACATGTGACAAGGTGCGTTTCATGTTTTTCATGTTTCGGGTATGGAAAGTGTGATGTTGTCAAAATGGAGTAGAATAGACAAGAGAAACAAAAACAGAATGTGAGTTCCTTTCTTCTATTAAAAGAGCTATCAGAAAAACTTACTTTCAGGAGAGTTTGGGCGCTGTTGCTCGGAGTCATATTGAATCGGTCGAAAAATAAAATCACGTATGAACTGTGTAGTACTGTGTACGGCGTCATCAATGGATGTCGCGCACCCATTTGTCGCAACTTGTGGCCACCACAGGAAAAGCAGAACTGCACACTGCTGTCCCAAATCCATTGTTTCTTTTGTGACCTAGTAGAGACAAGCGCACATGTCGAGGACAACCGGCGAAATGAATCGGTCACACC